>NW_022263009.1:37047-94980 GCF_002021735.2 Oncorhynchus kisutch | reverse complement strand
GAGAGAGAGAGAGAGACGAGAGAGAGAGAAGGAGGAGAGAGAGAGACGATGAGAGGAGAGAGAGAGAGAGAGAGAGAGAGAGAGAGGAGAGAGAGAGAAAGAGAGAGAGAGACACCTTTCACTGTGAAAACACGACACTTGGTTTCCTAAAGTGTAACCTGCAGTGATTTTAACCTACAGTAGCTCTTGTACCAGGGAGAGCTGCCAGTAGAGCTGTTGATCTGGCAGTCTGCTCTCTCAGTCTCTGTTTTACCATCACTACATCATCCATCATTTGTAGAGTCTGAATGAAAGACTCAATGTGAATATTAGGGAACATCGTGGCCTAGAAAGTTAATTATTTCCGTCATCGTTGTGAGAGACTGCATGGAGAGAGAGAGCAGTAATATTGTGTCTTTAGTCATTATGTCTCTGTCTCTATCACATTTTGACCACACACCAGGTATATTCAGGATTTATTTTGGGGGGGGGGGCTTTTTTCCACAAGCTGCATCTCTACACAAGATTGCGTTGGGGAAACTATGCCAGAGTGTAGATTCCCGAGGCTCTCCCAAACCCCCTGTGTGCCATGGACCCAGTCAGCAGAAGTGTTTTGCTCAGTAAGGTCTTGCTATAGTAAACTTTCTCCAAAGCCTTGATTCCTCTCGAGAGCCAGAAAATGTCATGCTCTCAATCTATTGTAGAAATATAGTGCATGAAAAGCCCAGCATCCCATGACACATCATTATGGATTTTCAGTTTTTTTTTACTACAGCCTGAGAAACAGCTAGACTTTCCCCGGTTCAATCCCCAGTCCAGTCATTATAATAGGAACCCCATCTTAGGCTTGGATTTCAGGATGGACAAGATACTTAAGGACCGTTAAGTTATCGGTGGTGCAGGACATGTCTGCTCAGTATGACTTTGGGTTTTCACTACAACATCATGGACCTGTGGACGAAACTACAACATCATAGGGAGCGGAACCTGTGGACGCAACTACAACATCATAGGGAGCGGACCTGTGGACGCAACTACAACATCATAGGGAGCGGAACCTGTGGACGCAACTACAACATCATAGGGAGCGGACCTGTGGACGCAACTACAACATCACAGGGAGCGGAACCTGTGGACGCAACTACAACATCATGGACCCGTGGACGCAACTACAACATCATGGACCTGTGGACGCAACTACAACATCATGGACCTGTGGATGCAACTACAACATCATAGGGAGCGGACCCTGTGGACGCAACTACAACATCACAGGGAGCGAACCTGTGGACGCAACTACAACATCATGGACCTGTGGACGCAACTACAACATCATAAGGAGCGGAACCTGTGGACGCAACTACAACATCACAGGGAGCGGAACCTGTGGACGCAACTACAACATCACAGGGAGCGAACCTGTGGACGCAACTACAACATCATGGACCTGTGGACGCAACTACAACATCATAAGGAGCGGAACCTGTGGACGCAACTACAACATCACGGACCTGTGGACGCAACTACAACATCATAGGGAGCGGAACCTGTGGACGCAACTACAACATCATAGGGATGGGAACCTGTGGACGCAACTACAACATCATAGGGAGCGGAACCTGTGGACGCAACTACAACATCATGGACCTGTGGACGCAACTACAACATCATAGGGAGCGGACCTGTGGACGCAACTACAACATCATGGACCTGTGGACGCAACTACAACATCATGGACCTGTGGACGCAACTACAACATCATAGGGAGCGGAACCTGTGGACGCAACTACAACATCACAGGGAGCGGACCTGTGGACGCAACTACAACATCACAGGGAGCGGAACCTGTGGACGCAACTACAACATCACAGGGAGCGGACCTGTGGACGCAACTACAACATCATGGACCTGTGGACGCAACTACAACATCATGGACCTGTGGACGCAACTACAACATCATGGACCTGTGGACGCAACTACAACATCATGGACCTGTGGACGCAACTACAACATCATGGACCTGTGGACGCAACGTTTCAACAAACAACCTCTTAACATATTGAAAACACACGCAGTCACCTATGAGGGTTTTTACCATCTTAATAGATGTTTTTTTTTACGACGTCACACAAAATACAGTCGTATTATTTCTGGGTACTTTGAGCTGAGACAAAAACGCGTTGGTCTGACATGCCGGTGCCGTTTTCATCAAGGGAGCATGGTTTTTTGTCGGTTGAAAACAAATGTAATGGTGCTCAACTCCCAACAACCCCTCAGGACATTTTAGCATCGCTATTGACGCAAAACAGTCCATTTCTAAACACTTTCATTTAGTTAATTTTTTTGACCTGTGTGAGTAAACTATAGACACACTATATAGAGATGGAGCATGTTCTACCATTGTTTAAAAAAAGCAGCCCATGTCTCTAGTTTAATATATATTTATAGTAGTATAATGTCTACAACATTATTGTGCCTCGCTGAGATGTGAACTCCACAAACAAGCGCTCTGTTCCAAGCAAATATACACTCTGTTTACGCTCTGTTTACACTCTGTTTACACTCTGTTTAAGGGCTCTGTTCCTAGCTAATATACACTCTGTTTACACTCTGTTTAAGGACTCTGTTCCAAGCTAATATACACTCTGTTTACACTCTGTTTAAGGACTCTGTTCCAAGCAAATATACACTCTGTTTAAGGGCTCTGTTTACACTCTGTTTAAGGACTCTGTTCCTAGCTAATATACACTCTGTTTACGCTCTGTTTAAGGGCTCTGTTCCTAGCTAATATACACTCTGTTTACTCTCTGTTTAAGGCCTCTGTTCCTAGCTAATATACACTCTGTTTACGCTCTGTTTAAGGGCTCTGTTCCTAGCTAATATACACTCTGTTTACACTCTGTTTAAGGGCTCTGTTCCTAGCTAATATACACTCTGTTTACTCTCTGTTTAAGGGCTCTGTTCCTAGCTAATATACACGCTGTTTACGCTCTGTTTAAGGGCTCTGTTACTAGCTAATATACACTCTGTTTACACTCTGTTTAAGGGCTCTGTTCCTAGCTAATATACACTCTGTTTACACTCTGTTTAAGGGCTCTGTTCCTAGCTAATATACACTCTGTTTACTCTCTGTTTAAGGGCTCTGTTACTAGCTAATATACACTCTGTTTACACTCTGTTTAAGGACTCTGTTCCTAGCTAATATACACTCTGTTTACACTCTGTTTAAGGGCTCTGTTCCTAGCTAATATACGCTCTGTTTACACTCTGTTTAAGGGCTCTGTTCCTAGCAAATATACACTCTGTTTACACTCTGTTTAAGGGCTCTGTTCCTAGCTAATATACACTCTGTTTACACTCTGTTTACACTCTGTTTAAGGACTCTGTTCCTAGCTAATATACACTCTGTTTACACTCTGTTTACACTCTGTTTAAGGGCTCTGTTCCTAGCTAATATACACTCTGTTTACACTCTGTTTACATTCTGTTTACACTCTGTTTAAGGACTCTGTTCCTAGCTAATATACACTCTGTTTACGCTCTGTTTACACTCTGTTTAAGGGCTCTGTTCCTAGCTAATATACACTCTGTTTACACTCTGTTTACACTCTGTTTAAGGACTCTGTTCCTAGCTAATATACACTCTGTTTACACTCTGTTTACACTCTGTTTAAGGACTCTGTTCCTAGCTAATATACACTCTGTTTACTCTCTGTTTAAGGGCTCTGTTCCAAGCTAATATACACTCTGTTTACTCTCTGTTTAAGGACACTGTTCCTAGCTAATATACACTCTGTTTACACTCTGTTTAAGGACTCTGTTCCTAGCTAATATACACTCTGTTTACACTCTGTTTAAGGACTCTGTTCCTAGCTAATATACACTCTGTTTACACTCTGTTTAAGGACTCTGTTCCTAGCTAATATACACTCTGTTTACACTCTGTTTAAGGACTCTGTTCCTAGCTAATATACACTCTGTTTACACTCTGTTTAAGGGCTCTGTTCCTAGCTAATATACACTCTGTTTACTCTCTGTTTAAGGGCTCTGTTCCTAGCTAATATACACTCTGTTTACACTCTGTTTAAGGGCTCTGTTCCTAGCTAATATACGCTCTGTTTACACTCTGTTTAAGGGCTCTGTTCCTAGCAAATATACACTCTGTTTACACTCTGTTTAAGGGCTCTGTTCCTAGCTAATATACACTCTGTTTACACTCTGTTTACACTCTGTTTAAGGACTCTGTTCCTAGCTAATATACACTCTGTTTACACTCTGTTTACACTCTGTTTAAGGGCTCTGTTCCTAGCTAATATACACTCTGTTTACACTCTGTTTACACTCTGTTTACACTCTGTTTAAGGACTCTGTTCCTAGCTAATATACACTCTGTTTACACTCTGTTTACACTCTGTTTAAGGACTCTGTTCCTAGCTAATATACACTCTGTTTACTCTCTGTTTAAGGGCTCTGTTCCAAGCTAATATACACTCTGTTTACTCTCTGTTTAAGGACACTGTTCCTAGCTAATATACACTCTGTTTACACTCTGTTTAAGGACTCTGTTCCTAGCTAATATACACTCTGTTTACACTCTGTTTAAGGACTCTGTTCCTAGCTAATATACACTCTGTTTACACTCTGTTTAAGGACTCTGTTCCTAGCTAATATACACTCTGTTTACACTCTGTTTAAGGACTCTGTTCCTAGCTAATATACACTCTGTTTACTCTCTGTTTAAGGGCTCTGTTCCAAGCTAATATACACTCTGTTTACACTCTGTAAGGGCTCTGTTCCTAGCTAATATACACTCTGTTTACACTCTGTTTACACAACGCTGCTAGATAGTCAATCTCTTTGACTTCTCTGAGGATTCTGGTCCGCTTGGTATTGATTTGTTAACCTTTGTTTAATCCGGGTAAAAATCCTTTGAGGTTAAACATGAGGAAGTGAGGAAGAGCTGGAAAGAATCCCGACACAAACAGCAGGAAGTACTGAATACTAATGTTATTGTAGGAGTTTAAAGGAGAATGAAATTGGTCATGTAATTGGTTTGTGTGTGTGCCTGCTTGTATGCGTGTTTGTGTGTATGCGTGTGTGTGGTGTGTGTGCTGTGCATGCGTGTGTGTGTGTGTGTGTGTGTGGTGTGTGTACCCTTCCCTGCAGGATCCCTCCCAACGTGCGTGACATAGTGTACTGTACAGGCGTGTCTCTGATGGATGAGGACGTGTGGGAGTTTATCTGGATGAAGTTCCACTCCACAACAGCCATCTCAGAGAAGAAGGTTCTCCTGGAGGCTCTCACCTGCAGCGACAATGGCTTCCTGCTCAACCGGTGAGTCATTTGTAACATAACTTTATTGTTCCCTCACAGGGAAACAGAACTTTATTGTTCCCTCACAGGGAAACAGAACTTTATTGTTCCCTAACAGGGAAACAGAACTTTATTGTTCCCTAACAGGGAAACAGAACTTTATTGTTCCCTAACAGGGAAACAGAACTTTATTGTTCCCTAACAGGGAAACAGAACTTTATTGTTCCTTCACATGGAAACAACTTTCTGCTCAACCGGTGAGTCAATATTAAATAACTTTATTGATCCATCACATGAAATTTCACAACAGCTTTGTGCTCAACTGGTGAGTAAACCACATTTAGCATCTCCTGGCTTCCACACACAGCCTACAAGCTGATGCAGTCCTTCGGAACATCTACATTTAAAAAAGTCTAATAAATCCATGTGATACAGCCTGCAGCACCACAATAAATCCATGTGATACAGCCTGCAGCACCACAATAAATCCATGTGATACAGCCTGCAGCACCACAATAAATCCATGTGATACAGCCTGCAGCACCACAATAAATCCATGTGATACAGCCTGCAGCACCACAATAAATCCATGTGATACAGCCTGCAGCACCACAATAAATCCATGTGATACAGCCTGCAGCACCACAATAAATCCATGTGATACAGCCTGCAGCACCACAATAAATCCATTATTTTAGACGGGTCTAAAGAAACATGAAAACATGTTTGTCTCTTTCAGAAGAACAGAATAACATTCTCTTGTTGTCCTTATGATAGGTCCTGATCCATTAATTTTTATCTTAAAAAACTCCCTAATCCCTGCCGATGACAAGCATACCCATAATATGATGCAGCCACCTCCATTTGTATTCAGGAGACAAAGTCCATTTCTCTGACAAATATTTTGCATTATTACTTTAGTGTCTTATTGCAAGCAGGAAGCATGTTTTGGAATATTTTTATTCTGTACAGGCTTCCTTTTCATTTAGGTTAGTATTGTGGAGTAACTACAATGTTGTTGATCCATCCTCAGTTTTCTCCTATCACAACCATTGACCTCTGTAACTGTTTTAAAGTCACCATTGGCCTCAAGGTGAAATCCCTGAGCGGTTTCCTTCCTCCCCGTCAACTAAGTTAGGAAGGACGCCTGTATCTTTGTAGTGACTGGATGTATTGATACACCATCCAAAGTGTAATTAATAACTTCACCAGGCTCAAAGGGATATTCAATGTTTTATTTTTTACTCATCTACCAATAGGTGCCATTCTTTGCGAGGCATTGGAAAACCTCCCTAGTCTTTGTCGTTGAGTCTGTGCTTGAAATTCACTGCTCGACTGAGGGACCTTACAGATAATTGTATGTGTGGGGTACAGATATGAGGTAGTCATTAAAACATGGTGTGGTACAACATCGTTGCACACAGAGTGAGGCCATGCAACAGATTATCTGAATTGTAAAGCACATTTTGACTCCTGAACTTATTCAGGCTTGCCTTAATTAACAAAGGGGTGGAATACTTTATTGACTCGAGACATTTCCGTTTTTATATCTTTATTATTATTTAGTAAACATAATTCCACTTTGACATTATGGGGAATTGTTTGTAGACAAGTGACGCAAAATCTAAATGTAATCCGTTTTAAATTCAGGCTATAACTGAAACAAAATGTGGGGAAACGTCCCTGTCCTTCACCCATGTAACGGATGTGAAACGGCCCTGTCCTTCGCCCATGTAACAGATGTGAAACGGCCCTGTCCTTCGCCCATGTAACGGATGTGACATGGCCCTGTCCTTCGCCCATGTAACGGATGTGAAACGGCCCTGTCCTTCGCCCATGTAACGGATGTGAAACGGCCCTGTCCTTTGCCCATGTAACGGATGTGAAACGGCCCTGTCCTTTGCCCATGTAACGGATGTGAAACGGCCCTGTCCTTCGCCCATGTAACGGATGTGAAACGGCCCTGTCCTTCGCCCATGTAACGGATGTGAAACGGCCCTGTCCTTTGCCCATGTAACGGATGTGAAACGGCCCTGTCCTTCGCCCATGTAACGGATGTGAAACAGCCCTGTCCTTCGCCCATGTAACGGATGTGAAACGGCCCTGTCCTTCACCCATTTAACGGATGTGAAACGGCCCTGTCCTTCGCCCATGTAACAGATGTGAAACGGCCCTGTCCTTCGCCCATGTAACGGATGTGACATGGCCCTGTCCTTCGCCCATGTAACGGATGTGAAACGGCCCTGTCCTTCGCCCATGTAACGGATGTGAAACAGCCCTGTCCTTCGCCCATGTAACGGATGTGAAACGGCCCTGTCCTTCGCCCATGTAACGGATGTGAAACAGCCCTGTCCTTCGCCCATGTAACGGATGTGAAACGGCCCTGTCCTTCGCCCGTGTAACGGATGTGAAACGGCCCTGTCCTTCGCCCACGTAACGGATGTGAAACGGCCCTGTCCTTTGCCCATGTAACGGATGTGAAACGGCCCTGTCCTTCGCCCATGTAACGGATGTGAAACGGCCCTGTCCTTAGCCCATGTAACGGATGTGAAACGGCCCTGTCCTTCGCCCATGTAACGGATGTGAAATGGCCCTGTCCTTCGCCCATGTAACGGATGTGAAACGGCCCTGTCCTTCGCCCATGTAACGGATGTGACATGGCCCTGTCCTTCGCCCATGTAACGGATGTGAAATGGCCCTGTCCTTCGCCCATGTAACGGATGTGAAATGGCCCTGTCCTTCGCCCATGTAACGGATGTGAAACGGCCCTGTCCTTAGCCCATGTAACGGATGTGAAACGGCTAGCTAGTTAGCGGTGGTGCGCGCTAATAGCGTTTCAATCGGTAACGTCACTTTCTCTGAGACCTTGAAGTAGTTGTTCCCCTTGCTCTGCAAGGGCAGCGGCTATTGTGGAGCGATGGGTAACGATGCTTCGTGGGTGTCAGTTGTTGATGTGTGCGGAGGGTCCCTGGTTCGCTCCCGGGTATGGGCGAGGGGACTGCTTAAAGTTATACTGTTACACCTCCACCATTCTAAAATGGAAGAAGTTTGGAACGACCAAGACTCTTCCTAGAGCTGGCCGCTTAAAGTTATACTGTTACACCCACACAGTGGCCTTGAAACACTGCAGTGGATGGAAGAGTGTGTCTGTGTAGGGCTGTGTGTTGACCGACTATACCCCAGTGGCCTTGAAACACTTCATTGGAAGGAAGAGTAGGGCTGTGTGTTAACTGACTATATACCCCAGTGTCCTTGAATCACTGCAGTGGATGGAAGAGTGTGTCTGTGTAGGGCTGTGTGTTGACCGACTATACCCCAGTGGCCTTGAAACACTTCATTGGAAGGAAGAGTAGGGCTGTGTGTTAACTGACTATATACCCCAGTGTCCTTGAATCACTGCAGTGGATGGAAGAGTGTGTCTGTGTAGGGCTGTGTGTTGACTGACTATACCCCAGTGGCCTTGAAACACTTCATTGGAAGGAAGAGTAGGGCTGTGTGTTAACTGACTATATACCCCAGTGTCCTTGAATCACTGCAGTGGATGGAAGAGTGTGTCTGTGTAGGGCTGTGTGTTGACTGACTATACCCCAGTGGCCTTGAAACACTGCATTGGAAGGAAGAGTAGGGCTGTGTGTTTACTGACTATACCCCAGTGGCCTTGAATCACTGCAGTGGATGGAAGAGTAGGGCTGTGTGTTTACTGACTATATACCCCAGTGGCCTTGGCCTCCCTCCTTTCTCCCTGAAACCCTTGGAGGTTCAATAGCTGGATGGTGGGACATTACGACGGGCCCCAGTCCTTAGTAGAGAGTGGGGATTCCCAGTAACTCTGCAGGTAGAGAGTGGGGATTCCCAGTAACCCTGCAGGTAGAGAGTGGGGATTCCCAGTAACCCTGCAGGTAGAGAGTGGGGATTCCCAGTAGCCCTGCAGGTAGAGAGTGGGGATTCCCAGTAACCCTGCAGGTAGAGTGTGGGGATTCCCAGTAACCCTGCAGGTAGAGAGTGGGGATTCCCAGTAACCCTGCAGGTAGAGAGTGGGGATTCCCAGTAACCCTGCAGGTAGAGAGTGGGGATTCCCAGTAACCCTGCAGGTAGAGAGTGGGGATTCCCAGTAACCCTGCAGGTAGAATCAGAGAGCTGATGGAGAGAACATGTTTATCGTACTAGGATTTGACCTTTAGGTTAATACCAGGAACTAGAATACTGTACTGTAGGATTTGACCTTTAATACAGGTTAATACCAGGAACTAGAATACTGTACTGTAGGATTTGACCTTTAATACAGGTTAATACCAGGAACTAGAATACTGTACTGTAGGATTTGACCTTTTATACAGGTTAATACCAGGAACTAGAATACTGTACTGTAGGATTTGACCTTTTAATACAGGTTAATACCAGGAACTAGAATACTGTACTGTAGGATTTGACCTTTAGGTTAATACCAGGAACTAGAATACTGTACTGTAGGATTTGACCTTTTATACAGGTTAATACCAGGAACTAGAATACTGTACTGTAGGATTTGACCTTTTAATACAGGTTAATACCAGGAACTAGAATACTGTACTGTTGGATTTGACCTTTAGGTTAATACCAGGAACTAGAATACTGTACTGTAGGATTTGACCTTTAGGTTAATACTAGGAACTAGAATACTGTACAGTAGGATTTGACCTTTAGGTTAATACTAGGAACTAGAATACTGTACTGTTGGATTTGACCTTTAGGTTAATACCAGGAACTAGAATACTGTACTGTTGGATTTGACCTTTAGGTTAAAACTAGGAACTAGAATACTGTACTGTTGGATTTGACCTTTAGGTTAATACCAGGAACTAGAATACTGTACTGTAGGATTTGACCTTTAGGTTAAAACTAGGAACTAGAATACTGTACTGTTGGATTTGACCTTTAGGTTAAAACTAGGAACTAGAATACTGTACTGTTGGATTTGACCTTTAATACAGGTTAATACTGACTTTCCAATGTATCCAGGTTTAAGACCCCACCACGATGACTCACCAGGATAGTTACAGTATGAGATGTGGAAGGAAAAGGCACTTTCTGATTTGAAGCGAGTCAATCTGAAACACACATAACCCTTGCTTTGTTTATCTAGTCCACTGTCTAGACTGGCATAGAACTTCAGCATCAATGTATTGGGGCATTCGAAGGGGTATGCTAGTATGGACACATCATATTGGTACCCAGGTTTAGTTGGAGCACACTGAACAAGGCCCTCTCACTCACAGTACAAACCTCTAGTGTCCCCTATAGAGGCCGGGTGCCAGCTGTATAGACACCAGAGAGGAGATTGCAGTAAGCATGATAGGGGCCAGCTCTATAGACACCAGACAGGAGATTGCAGTAAGCATGACAGGGGCCAGCTGTATAGACACCAGAGATTGCAGTAAGCATGACAGGGGCCAGCTGTATAGACACCAGAGATTGCAGTAAGCATGACATGGGCCAGCTGTATAGACACCAGAGAGGAGATTGCAGTAAGTATGACAGGGGCCAGCTGTATAGACACCAGAGATTGCAGTAAGCATGACAGGGGCCAGCTGTATAGACACCAGAGAGGAGATTGCAGTAAGCATGACAGGGGCCAGCTGTATAAACACCAGAGAGGAGATTGCAGTAAGCATGACAGGGGCCAGCTCTATAGACACCAAAGAGGAGATTGCAGTAAACATGACAGGGGCCAACTGTATAGACACCAGAGAGGAGATTGCAGTAAGCATGACATATGGATTTTCAGGAAGCAGGGTATTTAGTATGTAAAGTGGTTGTCAGGGCGATGAGAGTATAATTGATGGTTTATAATCCCTGCAGGTCTCCGTGATCCATCACTAATCGATCAGAAGTAAACCAGATGATCGCCTGCCACTTGACAACAATCCTAAATCTGATCATAGGAATTATCTGGCTGTCCAATAACAGCTATTATCCACGGTTTAAAAACACATTTACTAAATGCGTCTCTCTCGGTATCTTTTCCTGGCAACTTGTGTCATCTGGGGCTAATGAAGATGCCTGGAGAGAAAACAGTGATAATAGCCAGAATCCTTATTACCATAACTATGTTTCGTAGAGGAGGAGAACAAGGGGCATTAGTTCGCAGGCTGTGGAACAGAGAGTGGAGAATCTGGACACATTGTGCCAGACAGGCCAGGGAGACAGAAGGCAGGAGACACACCAACAAGCTCTACAGCTAATTAGTATGAGTCACAGTCCTGCGGAAGGGTATTGGCATGCCTGAGGAGAGTTAGAGGAGTGTTTGGGGTGAGGTGAGGTGTGGGGGGGGTGGAGGAGCTTGTGCTACGTGCCAAGGCACTCACCTCACCCCTCTCCTAATGTGTGTCAATGCTGAATAAAATGCCACATGCCTATAAAACGCCAAGGCACGCCCCTCACCCCGTCACCAGTGTGTGTGTGTGTGTGTACGTGTGTGTGTATGTGTGTGTACGTGTGTGTGTGTGTGTGTGTACGTGTGTGTGTGTGTGTACGTGTACGTGTGTGTGTGTGTACGTGTACGTGTGTACGTGTGTGTGTGTGTGTACGTGTGTACGTGTGTATGTCTGTGTGTGTGTACGTGTGTGTGTGTGTGTGTACGTGTACGTGTGTGTGTGTGTACGTGTGTGTGTGTGTGTGTGTGTGTGTGTGTACGTGTGTACGTGTGTATGTCTGTGTGTATGTCTGTGTGTGTGTGTGTGTGACACTTGCCATTGCGCCCTCTCACCCCTCTACCATTGTGCCCTCTCACCCCTCTACCATTGTACTCCAGGCAGGGCAGAATAAAAAGCAGAGCTTGTGTAGCAGCTGTGATCCTGTCCCTCTGAGACCTGGGGGAAAACAATGAGTCTGTTACGCTCCACAGGACCAGGAAGAAGCTACCTAGCAGAGGATGAAGCCGCTGGAGCTTTAGGGGCTTAATTGAATGGAGTGAATCATTTACTTTACAATGTACAAAGGCTGTGTCACAAATGGCACCCTATTCCCTATTTAAGTAGAAGCAGGAATGTAGTCTCTCTCAGAATCAATGATTTTAAGGCTTTAAGGCACACTTGAATTTCACACCGCATGCACTACTGAAGGTTGAAAATGAAACCCATGTCTGTGATTAGATCAGTGTGTGTGTGTTTGTGTCCGTGCCTGTTTGCGTGTTTTCAGGGGGGTTATCTTAGGCACGTAAGTGATACTCCATCTACAGACAAGAAAACTGGACAGGATAGACAAGATATGCCTTCCAGCTCCCCGCTCGGCTCTGGGGCTCTGAGGCTCTGGGGCTCTGAGGCTCTGGGGCTCTGAGGCTCTGAGGCTCTGGGGCTCTGAGGCTCTGAGGCTGGAATAGATGGGCCCTGCATTTAGTATTGATTTCTGTCGCCTCTGCACCCTTGGACTAAATTGTATCCTTCTCCTCAATGTTTTTATTAATGCATGATGTGATCTCAGCGCAGGATAAACCCTGCCTTCCCTGATAGACCATGTTCAGCCTGCTCTAAAACGAGGTGATCTCAGCGCAGGATAAACCCTGTCTTCCCTGATAGACCATGTTCAGCCTGCTCTAAAACGAGGTGATCTCAGCGCAGGATAAACCCTGCCTTCCCTGATAGACCATGTTCAGCCTGCTCTAAAACTAGGTGATCTCAGCACAGCTCCAGCAGTGACCTTTTACACTCCCAGAAGACTCAGAAAGGCAAAATAATTTCCTGTGTGGGGGCCATTTTATTTTATGTAGTCTGGCTGGGTCAGTTGGGTCGGAAAGGGGAAATAAGTTATGCTGTAGCGGTGTGTGAGCTGCTGGGGATTTGTGGATGGTGTTGCAACATGTGCTCAAAAATCTGTGTTAGGAAACTTATTGAAACTAACAGGAACTTAATGTTCCATCTCCACAGGGTGTTCTGTGTTATTTACACATTATAGCTGTGAGAAACAGAGTAGAATGATAATTGGATACAGGAAACAACGTCTCCCAAACAGCTGACCAGGCGGGTACAGGAGACCCGTCTCCCAAACGGCTGACCAGGCAAATACAGGAGTCACATCTCCCAAACTGCTGACCAGGCGGGTACAGGAGTCCCATCTCCCAAACCGCTGACATGGCGTACAAGAGTCCCATCTCCCAAATGGCTGACCAGGCAAATACAGGAGTCCCATCTCCCAAACCACTGACCAGGCGGATACAGGAGTCCCATCTCCCAAACCGCTGACCTGGCGGGTACAGGAGTCCCATCTCCCAAACATCTGACCAGGCGGGTACAGGAGTCTCATCTCCCAAACCGCTGACCAGGCGGGTACAGGAGTCCCATCTCCCGAACCGCTGACCTGGCGGGTACAGGAGTCCCATCTCCCAAACATCTGACCAGGCAGGTACAGGAGTCCCATCTCCCAATCTGCTGACCAGGCAGATACAGGAGACCCATCTCCCAAACGGCTGATCAGGCGGATTCAGGAGTCCCGTCTCCCAAACATCTGGAAAGACAGATACAGGAGTCCCATCTCCCAATTGTCTGGAAAGACGGATACAGGAGTCCCGTCTCCCAAACGGCTGACCAGGCAGATACAGGAGTCCCATCTCCCGATCGTCTGGAAAGGCGGATACAGGAGTCCCATCTCCCAACTGTCTGGAAAGACGGATACAGGAGTCCCGTCTCCCAAACGGCTGACCAGGCAGATACAGGAGTCCCATCTCCCGATCGTCTGGAAAGGCGGATACAGGAGTCCCATCTCCCAAACATCTGGAAAGACGGATACAGGAGTCCCATCTCCCAAACCGCTGACATGGCGTACAAGAGTCCCATCTCCCAAATGGCTGACCAGGCAAATACAGGAGTCCCATCTCCCAAACGGCTGATCAGGCGGATTCAGGAGTCCCGTCTCCCAAACATCTGGAAAGACGGATACAGGAGTCCCATCTCCCAACTGTCTGGAAAGACGGATACAGGAGTCCCGTCTCCCAAACGGCTGACCAGGCAGATACAGGAGTCCCATCTCCCGATCGTCTGGAAAGGCGGATACAGGAGTCCCATCTCCCAACTGTCTGGAAAGACGGATACAGGAGTCCCGTCTCCCAAACGGCTGACCAGGCAGATACAGGAGTCCCATCTCCCGATCGTCTGGAAAGGCGGATACAGGAGTCCCATCTCCCAAACATCTGGAAAGACGGATACAGGAGTCCCGTCTCCCAATCTGCTGACCAGGCAGATACAGGAGACCCATCTCCCAAACGGCTGATCAGGCGGATTCAGGAGTCCCGTCTCCCAAACATCTGGAAAGACAGATACAGGAGTCCCATCTCCCAATTGTCTGGAAAGACGGATACAGGAGTCCCGTCTCCCAAACGGCTGACCAGGCAGATACAGGAGTCCCATCTCCCGATCGTCTGGAAAGGCGGATACAGGAGTCTCATCTCCCAACTGTCTGGAAAGACGGATACAGGAGTCCCGTCTCCCAAACGGCTGACCAGGCAGATACAGGAGTCCCATCTCCCGATCGTCTGGAAAGGCGGATACAGGAGTCCCATCTCCCAAACATCTGGAAAGACGGATACAGGAGTCCCATCTCCCAAACCGCTGACATGGCGTACAAGAGTCCCATCTCCCAAATGGCTGACCAGGCAAATACAGGAGTCCCATCTCCCAAACGGCTGATCAGGCGGATTCAGGAGTCCCGTCTCCCAAACATCTGGAAAGACGGATACAGGAGTCCCATCTCCCAACTGTCTGGAAAGACGGATACAGGAGTCCCGTCTCCCAAACGGCTGACCAGGCAGATACAGGAGTCCCATCTCCCGATCGTCTGGAAAGGCGGATACAGGAGTCCCATCTCCCAACTGTCTGGAAAGACGGATACAGGAGTCCCGTCTCCCAAACGGCTGACCAGGCAGATACAGGAGTCCCATCTCCCGATCGTCTGGAAAGGCGGATACAGGAGTCCCATCTCCCAAACATCTGGAAAGACGGATACAGGAGTCCCGTCTCCCAAACATCTGGAAAGACGGATACAGGAGTCCCGTCTCCCAAACATCTGGAAAAACGGATACAGGAGTCCCGCCTCCCAAACATCTGGAAAGACGGATACAGGAGTCCCGTCTCCCAAACATCTGGAAAGACGGATACAGGAGTCCCATCTCCCAAACATCTGGAAAGGCGGATACAGGAGTCCCATCTCCCAAACATCTGGAAAGACGGATACAGGAGTCCCATCTCCCAAACATCTGGAAAGACGGATGAAGGCGGGAACTGATAACTGACTGAATTGTATGCACTGACTAGTGACTGAAAGGTCCATGTAAATGTAGGATAATGACTGAGTATCCGGTGTGAATGGGAATCACGACAGTTAAGAATAGAATACAGATCACTCATCAAAAGAGGTCCGACACGAGGTGGATTCTCCACGGAATACGTTGCTGTTTGCTGTGTGGGTTTCACACTTCCAAAGTGTATCTGTTCACTAAGCGTTAGATTGATTACAACTGAGGACTGGAGCTCTCACATACAGTATGTTGAGCCATTTGAATACGGAGGAATGTGCTCTTCCTCAAAACAAACGTCTTGGTGTTTTAGAAGTCTGTTGCATAAGCCCGTTGGTCGAGGTAGAAAACTACATCATCCTATCAGTTCAAGAGCACAGAGTAAAATGGTGAAGAGAAACAGGATATATATATATATATATCAGAACAAAAGAAGTGTGAGTTCCTGGTGAACCAACGTGCTGCTGTTACCCTCCCTGCATGTAAAATGCAAATTGGAAACGTATTGGAAACGTATTGGAAACGTATTGGAAACGTATTGGAAACGTATTGGGAACGTATTGGAAACGTATTGGAAACGTATTGGAAACGTATTGGAAACGCATTGGAAACATATTGGAAACGTATTGGAAACGTATTGGAAACGTATTGGAAACGTAGACACCGTGGCGATGTCTTTTTCTGTAATATAATTTGTGTTGCCTGCTTGACATTTTCGCCTCATTTGCATAACCGGCTATATCTACATTTGATACGGTCTCATCAGCTTCATGCTTTCTGAGGCAGCTGATACATGGTATTAAAACTGTATTTTTGGTCATTGAATTTAAACATTCTCCTCCAGACTGAGTCTGTCTTAATGTGTTTCTATTTCTACGTTCTCCTCCAGACTGAGTCTGTCTTAATGTGTTTCTATTTCTACGTTCTCCTCCAGACTGTCTGTCTTAATGTGTTTCTATTTCTACGTTCTCCTCCAGACTGAGTCTGTCTTAATGTGTTTCTATTTCTACGTTCTCCTCCAGACTGAGTCTGTCTTAATGTGTTTCTATTTCTACGTTCTCCTCCAGACTGAGTCTGTCTTAATGTGTTTCTATTTCTACGTTCTCCTCCAGACTGTCTGTTTAATGTGTTTCTATTTCTACGTTCTCCTCTATACCGAGTCTGTCCTGATGTGTCTCTTTATTTACTAGTTTAATAGCAGAAGTGGATCACTTGACTTCACAGAAGCACCTCAGCCATGAATCTTGTTCTCCCACTGGATGTTGACAGCTCTATGGCCTGACTGTGTCTATTGTGACTGCTGACAGCTCTATGGCCTGACTGTGTCTATTGTGACTGCTGACAGCTCTATGGCCTGACTGTGTCTATTGTGACTGCTGACAGCTCTATGGCCTGACTGTGTCTATTGTGACTGCTGACAGCTCTATGGCCTGACTGTGTCTATTGTGACTGCTGACAGCTCTATGGCCTGACTGTCTATTGTGACTGCTGACAGCTCTATGGCCTGACTGTGTCTATTGTGACTGCTGACAGCTCTATGGCCTGACTGTGTCTATTGTGACTGAAGACAGCTCTATGGCATGACTGTGTCTATTGTGACTGTTGACAGCTCTATGGCCTGACTGTGTCTATTGTGACTGCTGACAGCTCTATGGCCTGACTGTGTCTATTGTGACTGCTGACAGCTCTATGGCCTGACTGTGTCTATTGTGACTGCTGACAGCTTTAGGGCCTGACTGTGTCTATTGTGACTGCTGACAGCTCTATGGCCTGACTGTGTCTATTGTGACTGCTGACAGCTCTATGGCCTGACTGTGTCTATTGTGACTGCTGACAGCTCTATGGCCTGACTGTGTCTATTGTGACTGCTGACAGCTCTATGGCCTGACTGTGTCTATTGTGACTGTTGACAGCTCTATGGCCTGACTGTGTCTATTGTGACTGCTGACAGCTCTATGGCCTGACTGTGTCTATTGTGACTGCTGACATGAAATACATGATCCATGTTATACTTTCACTTCCAGAAGACGTTATCAGTCAGATTACTGCTGGACTACATTACCCAAAGCCTTTATCAGTCAGATTACTGCTGGACTACATTACCCACAGACTGTATCAGTCAGATTACTGCTGGACTACATTACCCACAGACTGTATCAGTCAGATTACTGCTGGACTACATTACCCACAGACTGTATCAATCAGATTACTGCTGGACTACATTACCCACAGAGTACTTTAAACTTCTGAATTTAGTAAGAGGTGACCATGTCTTATTGTACTTTTTGTACTCACACCAGATGTACCATTGTAAGGATGATTCCCTAAATAAACAGTGCCCTGTATGAGGACAATAATATACACTCTTTTATTCACAGTCCTTCTTCTTCTTCTTCTTCTTCTTATCCTCCAGGCTGCTGAATCTTTCTCTGAGCTCAGATTTGGTCCCAGATCAAGATGTCATCGATGTCATCATCCACGTGGGAAGGAACCCGCATGGAAGACACTTAGCCTGGAGGTACTTCAGGGAGAAGTGGGACATCTTGAATTCACGGTAAGAGATTCAAGGCCTCAGAGACTGTAATATGTGTGACTTGTGTACTAACGTTCCTGTGTTGCCATAGTGATGTATTATAGTGTTCCTGTGTTGCCATAGTGATGTATTATAGCGTTCCTGTGTTTCCATAGTGATGTATTATAGTGTATTGTGATTTCAGTTGTGGTTTCAGATGATACATACTTGATCCAAACTAGATTCCAGATACTGTAGAAGTGAATGAAAATAACATTTGTGATGGTTGATCTTCCCCCAGAGCTCTTTGGGACAGTGTTCAGCGAAGCCTGAGTAGAACAACAGTGTTCAGCGAAGCCTGAGTAGAACAACAGTGTTCAGCGAAGCCTGAGTAGAACAACAGTGTTCAGCGAAGCCTGAGCAGAACAACAGTGTTCAGCGAAGCCTGAGCAGAACAACAGTGTTCAGCGAAGCCTGAGTAGAACAACAGTGTTCAGCGAAGCCTGAGTAGAACAAGTGTTCAGCGAAGCCTGAGCAGAACAACAGTGTTCAGCGAAGCCTGAGCAGAACAACAGTGTTCAGCGAAGCCTGAGTAGAACAACAGTGTTCAGCGAAGCCTGAGTAGAACAACAGTGTTCAGCGAAGCCTGAGTAGAACAACAGTGTTCAGCGAAGCCTGAGTAGAACAACAGTGTTCAGCGAAGCCTGAGTAGAACAACAGTGTTCAGCGAAGCCTGAGCAGAACAACAGTGTTTGTAAAAGCCTTTCTTCACAAAAACTCTGCTCTCCATGTTTAGGTACGGAGAGGCGTTATTCATGACTTCTAAGCTAATCAGTGGGGTGACTGAATTCCTAAACACAGAGACGGAGCTGAATGAGGTACGTTTATTTATTAAGGTTCACTCAGGTGTCCCAGTCTTCAGTAACAAACTGGCTTATTGTATGATGTGTTATATTTAACTACATTGTAAATTACACTTAAAAAAAAAAGTGAAATAAATCTGAATATATGCCAACTTGGGGATTTTGGCCTTTTAAATAGCAGTATGATGATAACAGGTACATGCCATTTACTAATCTGTCCTGCTCCGTTAAATTGTCTTAACATTGATTTGATGGAGACAGTCTGGTACAGAGTCTCCTTTTAAAAATCCAACGTTCTCTAAAACCCATACCTTTATTTCTCACCACAAAGTCATAGTCTCTTTATTTAAAGTACTAGTGTTTTTCTCACTGATCAGTGGGCATCAGTTCCAGTCCAGTAAGCCCATCTGACAGAACCATAGAGAAGAGACCTATAAACCTTAAAGGGATGTTTTCTACTGTACTGAGGTTTTTTAGTTATTTATTCTCTGCAGTCACTAATTGGCAAAACAAAAAAAGCTTTTCTGAACTTCAAAGAAACGTCCTGTTTGTTTTTGTGCCTGGAAGTAATTCACAACATCCGTCTGTATATTACAGCTTATGCCTACAGTAGGCCTATATATGAGCCCAAGCCTACAGTAGGCCTATATATGAGCCCAAGCCTACAGTAGGCCTATATATGAGCCCAAGCCTACAGTAGGCCTATATATGAGCCCAAGCCTACAGTAGGCCTATATATGAGCCCAAGCCTACAGTAGGCCTATATATGAGCCCAAGCCTACAGTAGGCCTATATATGAGCCCAAGCCTACAGTAGGCCTATATATGAGCCCAAGCCTACAGTAGGCCTATATATGAGCCCAAGCCTACAGTAGGCCTATATATGAGCCCAAGCCTACAGTAGGCCTATATATGAGCCCAAGCCTACAGTAGGCCTATATATGAGCCCAAGCCTACAGTAGGCCTATATACGAGCCCAAGCCTACAGTAGGCCTATATACGAGCCCAAGCCTACAGTAGGCCTATATACGAGCCCAAGCCTACAGTAGGCCTATATACGAGCCCAAGCCTACAGTAGGCCTATATATGAGCCCAAGCCTACAGTAGGCCTATATATGAGCCCAAGCCTACAGTAGGCCTATATATGAGCCCAAGCCTACAGTAGGCCTATATATGAGCCCAAGCCTACAGTAGGCCTATATATGAGCCCAAGCCTACAGTAGGCCTATATATGAGCCCAAGCCTACAGTAGGCCTATATATGAGCCCAAGCCTACAGTAGGCCTATATATGAGCCCAAGCCTACAGTAGGCCTATATATGAGCCCAAGCCTACAGTAGGCCTATATATGAGCCCAAGCCTACAGTAGGCCTATATATGAGCCCAAGCCTACAGTAGGCCTATATATGAGCCCAAGCCTACAGTAGGCCTATATATGAGCCCAAGCCTACAGTAGGCCTATATATGAGCCCAAGCCTACAGTAGGCCTATATACGAGCCCAAGCCTACAGTAGGCCTATATACGAGCCCAAGCCTACAGTAGGCCTATATACGAGCCCAAGCCTACAGTAGGCCTATATATGAGCCCAAGCCTACAGTAGGCCTATATATGAGCCCAAGCCTACAGTAGGCCTATATATGAGCCCAAGCCTACAGTAGGCCTATATATGAGCCCAAGCCTACAGTAGGCCTATATATGAGCCCAAGCCTACAGTAGGCCTATATATGAGCCCAAGCCTACAGTAGGCCTATATATGAGCCCAAGCCTACAGTAGGCCTATATACGAGCCCAAGCCTACAATAGGCCTATATACGAGCCCAAGCCTACAGTAGGCCTATATACGAGCCCAAGCCTACAGTAGGCCTATATACGAGCCCAAGCCTACAGTAGGCCTATATACGAGCCCAAGCCTACAGTAGGCCTATATACGAGCCCAAGCCTACAGTAGGCCTATATATGAGCCCAAGCCTACAGTAGGCCTATATATGAGCCCAAGCCTACAGTAGGCCTATATATGAGCCCAAGCCTACAGTAGGCCTATATATGAGCCCAAGCCTACAGTAGGCCTATATATGAGCCCAAGCCTACAGTAGGCCTATATATGAGCCCAAGCCTACAGTAGGCCTATATATGAGCCCAAGCCTGGGAAAACATCCGTCTGCATATTACGGCTTATGCATACAGTAGGCCTATATATGAGCCCAAGCCTACAGTAGGCCTATATATGAGCCCAAGCCTGGGAAAACATCCGTCTGCATATTACGGCTTATGCATACAGTAGGCCTATATATGAGCCCAAGCCTGGGAAAACATCCGTCTGCATATTACGGCTTATGCATACAGTAGGCCTATATATGAGCCCAAGCCTACAGTAGGCCTATATATGAGCCCAAGCCTACAGTAGGCCTATATATGAGCCCAAGCCTACAGTAGGCCTATATATGAGCCCAAGCCTGGGAAAACATCCGTCTGCATATTACGGCTTATGCATACAGTAGGCCTATATATGAGCCCAAGCCTACAGTAGGCCTATATATGAGCCCAAGCCTGGGAAAACATCCGTCTGCATATTACGGCTTATGCATACAGTAGGCCTATATATGAGCCCAAGCCTGGGAAAACATCCGTCTGCATATTACGGCTTATGCATACAGTAGGCCAATATATGAGCCCAAGCCTGGGAAAACATATGTCTGTATATTAAGGCTTATGCATACAGTAGGCCTATATATGAGCCCAAGCCTGGGAAAACATCCGTCTGCATATTACGGCTTATGCATACAGTAGGCCTATATATGAGCCCAAGCCTGGGAAAACATCCGTCTGCATATTATGGCTTATGCATACAGTAGGCCTATATATGAGCCCAAGCCTACAGTAGACCTATATATGAGCCCAAGCCTGGGAAAAGAAAACATGAATTAGAATAATGATTGTGCTGTTACACAATACATAGACTACTGCATCTTTCACACGGCAGAATTATTATTATTTTTAAATACTGATTTAAGTCTTTGGTACAGAATTGATCTAGCATATATTAAACACATTTAGAGTTTTCCTACAAATATAGGGGATTTGTATTTGATTTTGAATAGCCTAGTAATAGATAACGTTAAAAAAAATCATAATTAATAGGCTGACACATTACCTTTAGCTACAATATCTCACCACCGTACGTTTCAGTCTCCTCCTCTCTTCTTCTTCGTTCCTTTCTCCAGCGTGCAGAGAGAAGGCCTGTCAACAGTTACATGACATATGCTTTATTGTGAAAAGCACTGGGTACGTGCAGGAACAGGGTTGGAGAGCCCACGGCATACAGAGTACTGGGTAGCTGCAGGAACAGGGTTGGAGAGCCCATGACATACAGAGTACTGGGTAGCTGCAGGAACAGGGCTGGAGAGACCATGACATACAGAGTACTGGGTAGCTGCAGGAACAGGGTTGGAGAGCCCATGACATACAGAGTACTGGGTAGCTGCAGGAACAGGGTTGGAGAGCCCACGGCATACAGAGTACTGGGTAGATACAGGAACAGGGTTGGAGAGCCCATGACATACAGAGTACTGGGTAGATACAGGAACAGGGTTGGAGAGACCATGACATACAGAGTACTGGGTAGCTGCAGGAACAGGGTTGGAGAGCCCATGACATACAGAGTACTGGGTAGATACAGGAACAGGGTTGGAGAGCCCACGGCATACAGAGTACTGGGTAGCTGCAGGAACAGGGTTGGAGAGCCCACGGCATACAGAGTACTGGGTAGCTGCAGGAACAGGGTTGGAGAGCCCACGGCATACAGAGTACTGGGTAGCTGCAGGAACAGGGCTGGAGAGACCATGACATACAGAGTACTGGGTAGCTGCAGGAACAGGGCTGGAGAGCCCATGACATACAGAGTACTGGGTACGTGCAGGAACAGGGCTGGAGAGCCCACGGCATACAGAGTACTGGGTACGTGCAGGAACAGGGCTGGAGAGCCCACGACATACAGAGTACTGGGTACGTGCAGGAACAGGGCTGGAGAGCCCACGGCATACAGAGTACTGGGTACGTGCAGGAACAGGGCTGGAGAGCCCACGACATACAGAGTACTGGGTACGTGCAGGAACAGGGCTGGAGAGACCATGACATACAGAGTACTGGGTACGTGCAGGAACAGGGCTGGAGAGACCATGACATACAGAGTACTGGGTACGTGCAGGAACAGGGCTGGAGAGACCATGACATACAGAGTACTGGGTACGTGCAGGAACAGGGCTGGAGAGCCCATGACATACAGAGTACTGGGTACGTGCAGGAACAGGGCTGGAGAGACCATGACATACAGAGTACTGGGTAGCTGCAGGAACAGGGTTGGAGAGACCATGACATACAGAGTACTGGGTAGCTGCAGGAACAGGGCTGGAGAGCCCACGGCATACAGAGTACTGGGTAGCCGCAGGAACAGGGCTGTAGAAACCACGGCATACAGAGTACTGGGTAGATACAGGAACAGGGTTGGAGAGACCATGACATACAGAGTACTGGGTAGCTGCAGGAACAGGGTTGGAGAGCCCACGGCACACAGAGTACTGAGTAGATACAGGAACAGAGTTTCAGAGCCCATATTTTCTCTTTCCCCTGTTCCTGGCCATTTGATAATGGGCCATTCTAAATCTGAACTACTTTTACATATTAGTAAAGACAAGGTTAAATGGAGAATAGTCTGATGGGTGAAAATGCAGTGCATTCGGGAAAGTATTCAGACCCCGTTACTTTTTCCACGTTGTTACGTTACCGACTTATTTTAAACTGATTAAATGTTTTTTCCCCGGCAATGTACACACAATAACCCATAATCACAAAGCAAAAACAGGTTTCTAGATTTTTTGGCAAAAAATAAGTGTTCCGACCCTTTACTCAGTACTTTGTTGAAGCACCTTTGGCAGCGATTACAGCCTCGAGTTTTCTTTGGTAATGATGCTACAAGCTTGGCACACCTGTATTTGGGGAGTTTCTCCCATTCTTCTCTGCAGATCCTCTCAAGCTCTGTCAGTTTGGTTGGGGAGCGTTGCTGCACAGATATTTTCAGGTCTCTCCAGAGATGTTTGATTGGGTTCAAGTCCGGGCTCTGGCTGGGCCACTCCAGGACATTCAGAAACTTGCCCTGAAGCCAATCCTGCGTTGACTTGATTGTGTGCTTAGGGTCGTTGTCCTGTTGGAAGGTTAATCTCTCGTCCATTGCTCCGTTCATCTTTCCCTCGATCCTGACTAGTCTCCCAGTCCCTGCCGCTGATAACATACAGTAGGACAACTCATATTCTGTTCTTCTGAAATACATTTTCTTCCTCCCATAATGTTTCTTTAGACCTGTTATAAATAAATAATGGTGATGATGTATATTCAGTTGATTTATTAGACCTTAGATGTTCCTAAGGTCCGCATCAACTGCTTGTGTACGTCTTGTATACGAAGAAGCCTGGAGATGCTGAACTCATTTATGTTAATTAACCAGAAGAAGCCTGGAGATGCTAAACGCATTTATGTTAATTAACCAGAAGAAGCCTGGAGATGCTGAACGCATTTATGTTAATTAACCAGAAGAAGCCTGGAGATGCTAAACGCACTTATGTTAATTAACCAGAAGAAGCCTGGAGATGCTAAACGCATTTATGTTAATTAACCATCAGTTACCGTGACACCTGCAGCCTGTTTTGCATTTTTAACATTTCATGACCGCCACCGCCCTATCTGGACCAGAGATATTTTGTCTTCTTTCTTAAACATGATTTTATTCTGTAATGACCACAAGTGTCTCTGATATCTTCCAAAGTAATAATTCACAGCAAAGGACATGTTTGTCTGTTCCGCTCGGCCCAGATTCAGACTTAGGAAATATATTTCTTTATTTACATTTTGTTTACCTTTTTTTTTTCTCTCCCCAATTGGTAGTTACAGTCTTGTCCCATCGCTCCAATTCCCGTACGGACTCGGGAGAAGCGAAGGTCGAGAGCCGTGCGTCCTCCAAAACACAGCCCTGATAAGCAGCTTGTTGACACACTGCCCTGCTAAGCCCAGAAGCCAGCCGCACCAATGTGTCGGAGGAAACACCGGACACCTGGTGACCGTGTCAACGTGCACTGCACCCATCCCGCCACAGGGAGGACATCCCGGCCGCCCAAATCCTCCCCTTACCCGGACAACGCTGGGCCAATTCTCTGCTGCCTCATGGGTCTTCCATGCGACACAGCCTGGGATTTGAACCCGTGTCTGTAGTGACGCCTCTAGCACACTCCAATGCAGCAGCTGCGCCCCTCGGGAGGTGAAGATCTAGTCCTTTTTTTTAACGTGTTTTTGATTGAAGCACTTCTCAGTAGTTTGTATTCAGACTTACCATATGGAGGTGCTTAACTGACTTTGCAGGTGTGGCTCCCTTGCGGGCACTGAATAAATTTAATTCAATACCCTCCCATATGCTGGCCAAAAAATATTTTCTCATTAATTGGTCATTCAATAGGGTTTTCAGTACATTTATCTAGTGCTATCTCTTTAAATACTGTGTACTTTCAATTAGAATCTTCTTGACAGAATATATATATGAAGAGAACAGGTTCAGAATAGGGATGAAAGAATGCCACTACTACTGTGAATACACACATTCCTCTCCTTTCCAGCACCAATTGGTAAATCTATAAATAATCAGATGTTGTAGATTATTTAGGGTTAGGAACGTATAAATGAATCAAACATAAACAGGGCTGGAGAGCCTTTACGGTGAACCTAAAAACTACAGGAAAGTGTGCAACAGAAGTAGAACCAGTAATCTATAAATCTACCCTCAGTAATCATGGACCTGGTGTGCCAGGCTCCAGGTTTAACCTGCTTCTATTCGGTCTGACTTCCATAATGATTCAAATAGGCTCCATGTCCCAACTTGTAATGTGTTTAATATGATCCACTATTGCTAGCGACCCTCAGGATCAACCACACAGACATGACAGAATAAAGACAGGTACATTAACCATGTCATGATGACATGATATAAAATGTAGGCTTCAGAATAGAGAATAAAGTGGCTGGTTTTTTTTTTCTTCTCACTTGGAACCCGGCAGGTTGTTCGACATTATTCATCGTTTTCCTTGCGTTTTAAAAGGTGGTGTAATTATGAGGGAATTAAGTCAAGGTCAGAATACGGCGTATCTGAAGACACACCTCCACCACATCTCAGTTTTCTTTGCTCTCCACCCCAAAACGCGTACCTTTTCCCCACGCAGAAATTCAAGGTCGGATTACACGCAGAGAGACAAGGTCGGATTACACGCAGAGAGACAAGGTCGGATTACACGCAGAGAGACAAGGTCGGATTACACGCAGAGAGACAAGGTCGGATTACACGCAGAGAGACAAGGTCGGATTACACGCAGAGAGACAAGCGCAGGAAATGGAAAATAAGTTACATTTACGTGGAAGTAACTGGTCTGAATTCTTCTGCAGCTTTGTTTTGGGTCTAACGTTTGAATTATTTCCCAGAATGCACTTTAAAACGTATCTAGAGTACCTAGACACTAGATACACACAGTATTCTTTCCAACAGGTATGCTTGCTGATTGTTTTGGGTCTAACGTTTGAATTATTTCCCAGAATGCACTTTAAACATATCTAGAATACCTAGACACTAGATACACACAGTATTCTTTCCAACAGGTATGCTTGCTGATTGTTGCCTGGATACCCTCACGTACCTGACTCTGTGTCTGTCTGTCTGTTCCCTTCTTCAGCTGAAGGAGTTTATCCAGATCAGTGGAGGTGGAGCGGGGCCGGCGTTGGCCCGGGCCGTGGAGATCGTGGAGGCCAACGTGAGATGGCACAGTCTCTACGAACGCCAGATCTTCCAGTGGCTAAGGAAGTCTCCCAACGGTTAACACACAGCCAACAGGGTTCAGCCCAAGCATGGCATCTCTCTGACACTATTACAGACCCAACAACATCAGGCGGAGAAAAAAAATATCAGAAAACATGAATATGTTAATTTGAATTGCAAAATAAGACATTTCCCCGGCCTCCCCCCCCCCCCAAAAAAAAAAAACTTGATGAGAAAGTCACTGGCAAACCGGAGAGAGAGGGAACAGTGAAGACAGACGACGTGATTGGCTCAGATGACCTTAGTCTGACCGACCGTTTGGACGGTGGATTTGATTAGGTATAAATATTGCATGGTGGCTTTCATCTCCAGTGACAGTTTCCTTTTTTCAACGCATGGTTTTCCACCCCTCTGATTGGTTGTCCACTAAGCTGACCCCTGTGACCTTTTCAATGACCTTTGAACCTCCGGTCAACTCTTTAGTAGCCTATGAGGAGAAAGACAAACTAGAGCTACAAGAGGCACGGGAAGAGGACCTGGCGGCATTATGATACAACTGGGACAAGCACAAGTATTATCATTTTTGGTTCAATGATGACAATCATTATTTTGATTGGGACAACAACAACAAAAAACAGAAATATAAATTATAACGAAATAAAAGAATATGTGTACCTAAATGTTTTGGACCTTAACCTTCTCTTTTGAGCCATACTGAGGTGGACTTTGTGACGTCTGGAACATTTAGACAGGGGGACGTGGCGGCTGAAGTGATGTTCATTGTTGTGCGTGGTGTGTTCCATAATAACTTATCCTCCTTCCTCAGCCAATAAGGTTTCCCTAAATGACATTACGCCAGGGGAAGACTCTGCAGAACCCAGGAGGCAGGTTGGAAGCAGGAACAAGGGGACTCCCCATAACCCGAAGGAGTCACTATTGATTATTGATCGATTATCGTTAAATGACATCATTTATATTTGCTGATTAACACCGGAGTCTCCTTTGGATTATACCGTCTTGGTGTTTGAGTGAAAATAAAAAATGAAACTGTTGTGAGTTGCAGGTTGATATTCTGTGTGCAAAATGGTCCACGTTGCTGATGGGACTGAGAGCCAGTGGATACAGTCTGTGTGAGCCGCAGTGTAGTAATGCTGACATATAGAAACTTACGTTGTTTTGGTCAAACGTCATGCTTGGGTTTTCATGTGCCGCTAATTACTTCATAAAAAAGTTTCACTCAGAAACCGTATTTTAAGCAAAAGCAGAGGTAATATGCTCCAATATTCCTGACAGATATTACTAGTTTTGTTGCTACCCTGCAAAGCCCAGGAAACTTAACAGGCCGATGCTAACAGCTAGCTGGAAATACTCTGTGGACTCGTTTCATGAAGAATAGAACATAATAATGACTTTTTACTGTTGACACTTGGCTGGTAGAGCAAATCCCCATTGGGTTTACTGGGGAGTCCATTGCTCTTATTTTCTGTGTAAAAGTCAGTGCTATTTATATCCTCTATGGCTAATCCCTGATACTGTAGACCTCAAGAAGAAAACCGTTGCAGCCCTTCACCATCTTTTCCTTTCTTGTTGTTGTTTTGATGTGTTAAAAAAGTTGTTTTTTTCTAAATGAGGGACTATATTGTTCTGTGTTTTGAGCAGAGCAGCAATGGGATTTTAACGCTGATAAATAAATTATTTTGTACAGTAACGCAACGCTGCCTGACTGTCTGTCATTATGTGTGAGAGAGAGAGAGACAGAGGGAGAGAGGGAGAGAGGGAGAGAGGGAGAGAGGGAGAGACAGAGAGAGAGAGACAGAGAGAGAGAGAGAGACAGAGAGAGAGAGAGACAGAGAGAGAGAGAGAGACAGAGAGAGAGAGAGACAGAGAGAGAGAGAGAGAGACAGAGAGAGAGAGAGACAGAGAGACAGAGACAGAGAGAGAGACAGAGACAGAGAGACAGAGACAGAGAGACAGAGACAGAGAGAGAGAGACAGAGAGAGGGAGAGACAGAGAGAGGGAGAGTGGGAGGGAGAGACAGAGAGAGGGAGAGTGGGAGGGAGAGGGAGAGAGAGAGAGGGAGAGAGGGAGGGAGAGGGAGAGAGCGAGAGGGAGAGAGGGAGGGAGAGGGAGAGAGCGAGAGAGCGAGAGGGAGAGAGAGAGAGAGAGAGAGAGAGAGAGAGAGAGAGAGAGAGAGAGGGAGAGGGAGAGGGAGAGGGAGAGGGAGAGAGGGAGAGAGAGAGAGAGAGACAGAGAGGGAGAGAGGGAGAGAGAGAGAGAGAGAGAGAGAGAGAGAGAGGGAGAGAGAAAATAAATACCGGAAATATAGCATTTCCATCAGTATTCGGACACTCGGGACTTTGTTGAAGCACCTTGGTCAGCGATTACAGCCTTGAGTCTTCTTGGGAATGACGCTACAAGCTTGGCTCACCTGTATTTGGGGAGTTTCTCCCATTCTTTTTTGCAGGTCCTCTCAAGCTCTGTCAGGTTGGATGGGGAGT
This sequence comes from Oncorhynchus kisutch, assembly GCF_002021735.2. Taxonomy (NCBI): domain Eukaryota; kingdom Metazoa; phylum Chordata; class Actinopteri; order Salmoniformes; family Salmonidae; genus Oncorhynchus; species Oncorhynchus kisutch. Next base: position 65,712 of record NW_022263009.1, on the reverse strand, counting down.
GTCACTGCACAGCTATTTTCAGGTCTCTCCAGAGATGTTTGATCGGGTTCTGGGCTCTGGCTGGGCCACTCAAGCACATTCAGAAACTTGTCCCGACATATATCAAAATCAAATCAAATGTATTTATAAAGCCCTTCGTACATCAGCTGATATCTCAAAGTGCTGTACAGAAACCCAGCCTAAAACCCCAAACAGCAAGCAATGCAGGTGTAGAAGCACGGTGGCTAGGAAAATTCCCTATAAAGGCCAAAACCTAGGAAGAAACCCAGAGAAGAACCAGGCTATGAGGGGTGGCCAGTCCTCTTCTGGCTGTGCTGGGTGGAGATTATAACAGAACATGGCCAAGATGTTCAAATGTTCATAAATGACCAGCATGGTCAAGTAATAATAATCACAGTAGTTGTCGAGGGTGCAGCAAGTCAGCACCTCAGGAGTAAATGTCAGTTGGCTTTTTATTGCCGATCATTCAGAGTATCTCTACCGCTCCTGCTGTCTCTAGAGAGTTGAAAACAGCAGGTCTGGGACAGGTAGCACGTCCGGTGAACATGTCAGGGTTCAATAGCCGCAGGCAGAACAGTTGAAACTGGAGCAGCAGCACGACCAGGTGGACTGGGGACAGCAAGGAGTCATCAGGCCAGGTAGTCCTGAGGCACGGTCCTAGGGCTCAGGTACTCCGAGAGAGAGAAAGAAAGAGAGAATTAGAGAGAGCATACTTAAATTCATACAGGACAACGGATAAGACAGGAGAAATACTCCAGATATAACAAACAGCCCCCCGACACATAAACTACTGCAGCATAAATACTGGAGGCTGAGACAGGAGGGGTCAGGAGACACTGTGGCCCCATCCGATGACACCCCCGGACAGGGCCGAACAGGCAGGATATAACTCCACCCACTTTGCCGAAGCACAGCCCCCCACAACTAGTATCTTCAACCCCCAACTTACCTTCCGGAGACAAGGCCGAGTATAGGGGGGGGGGGCGCCAATCCAGACAGGAAGATCCCACCAGTGACTCAACCCACTCAAGTGACGCACCCCTCCTAGGGACGGCATGGAAGAGCACCAGTAAGCCAGTGACTCAGCCCCTGTAGGATGCCACTCCTGCATTGTCTTGGCTGTGTGCTTAGGGTCGTTGTCCTGTTGGAAGGTCAACCTTCGCCCCAGTCTGAAGTCTTGAACGCTTAGGAGCAGGTTTTCATCAAGGATCTCTCTGTACTTTGCTCCGTTCAACTTTCCCTCGTTTATGACTAGCCTCCCAGTCCCTGCTGTTGAAAATAATCCCCACAGCATGATGCTGCCACCACCGTGCTTCACCGTAGGAATGGTGCCAGGTTTCCTCAAGACGTGGTGCTTGGCATTCAGGTTAAAAAGTTAATCTTGATGTCATTAGACCAGAGAATATTGTTTCTCATGGTCTGAGAGTCCTTTAGGTGCCTTTTGGCAAACTCCAAGAGGGCTGTCATGTGCCTTTTACTGAGGAGTGGCTTCCGTCTGGCCACTCTACTTAAAGGCCTGAATTGGTGGAGTGCTGCAGATGGTTGTCCTTCTGGAAGGTTCTCCCATCTCCACAGAGAAACTCTGGAGCTCCATGAGAGTGACCATAATGTTCTTGGTCACCTCCCTGCGAAAGGCCCTTCTCCCCCGATTGCTTAGTTTGTCCAGGCAGACAGCTCTAGGAAGAGTCTTGGTGGTTCAATAGGTCTTCCATTTAAGAATGATGGAGGCCACTGTGTTCTTGGGGACCTTCAATGCTGCAGACATTTTTTGGTACCCTTCCCCAGATCTGTACCTCGACACAATCCTGTCTCGGAGCTCTAAGGACAATTCCTTCCACCTCATGGCTTGGTTATTTCTCTGACATGCTGTGTCAACTGTGGGACCTTTATATAGACAGGTGTGTGCCTTTCCAAATCATGTCCAATCAATTGAATTTACACAGGTGGACTCCAATCAAGTTGTAGAAACATCTCAAGGATGATCAATGGAAACAGGATGCACCTGAGCTCAATGTCGAGTCTCATAGCAAAGGGTCTGAAGACTTATGTAAATAAGGTATTTCTCTTTATTGTAAATTCATACATTTTCCCAAAAATTACAGAAAAGTGTTTTTGCTTTGTCATTATGGGGTACTGTGTGTAAATTGATGAGGATTTTTTTTTATTTACTCCATTTTAGAATTCGGCTGTAACGTAACACAATTAATTGCACAGTATTTGACCTATACAGACATACACAAGTTTGCATCTATTCTAGACTTACTTCTTATTCAGACTTAGGGAATTTATGCCTTTCCTACACATGCCTTTCCTATGCCCTTCTTAGTACTGTAGTTGGTATAGAGCCCCACAGTGGAGGTGTCATAATACCCATAAAACCTGGTGGTCAAACAGGGAAATGGCTCCAATAGTTTTTACACCATTCAATTTTCCCATAGGGGATTTTTAGAAACACTTAAAATAACGGCTGTGTTTGGTGTAGGCTTACCTTTGTGTGGTGTTTCAATAACCATGTAAATCTCTCAGATTCAAAAATGCTAATAAGCATCAAAGTAGACATGTTGAAAACTACAAATCCCTGCAAGCTCCTGCATGTCTTCTCTAGCTGACACCTTTGCTAACAGGTATTGTGTCAATTTAACACTTGCACAAAACAGTTCACAAAATTGTCCATATAAGTACATTTAGCCAATTTATGAATTACTGCATTTAGCTAACATTAGATAGTCCAGAGATTCCTTCAATCAATCAAATGTATTTATAAAACCCTTTTTACATTAGCTGAAATATCAAAGTGCTGTACAGAAACCCAGCCTAAAACCCCAAACAGCAAGCAATGCAGGTGTAGAAGCACGGTGGCTAGGAGCAACTCCCTAGAAACAGGAACCTAGGAAGACACCTGGGGGTGGTCAGTCCTCTTCTGGCTGTGCCGGATGGAGATTATAACAGAACATGACCATGAAAGCCAGATTGTTCTTCAAGATCTGCAAACGTTCATAGATGACCATCAGGATCAAATAAAGAATCACAGTGGTAAATCACAGGAGTAAATGTCAGTTGTCTTTGCCTCGATTCGGCAGTCTCATACAGATCATCATGACATGTGCAGTTCTTTATGATAGCCACATTAGCATCTAATTAGCATTTCATTTGTCAAGGGGGTAAATACAGCCGCACAAAATCTAATAATGAATTTAAAAAAATAATAATATTCAAGTTCAATCCATGAAATATTGGAAAGTGGAAAGAAAGTGAGCAAAAGGGGTTGAACAATAATCAACAATCCTATAATCCTATAAATCTACCCATGATTCTCAGTAATCACGGCGCAGCAGGACCAAGGTCCAGTCGTGGTTTAACCTGCTATGTCTGAGTTTCATAATGATTACAATAGGCTACATGTTAGGCTACATGCTAATGAGCCGCTAATGCTAACGGTACCTCAGGAACAACCACGCTTACGTGACAGAGGAAATAAACGGTAAACGGAATGAAATGATGCAACATGTACAGAAAACGAACACTAAAGTGACGTTTTATAAACGTCCGGTATGTGACTGACGGTGGCTCCTGATAGCGGCTAATATTTAACATGATAGAAACTGTGAAATAAAAACGTAGAAAAGCTTTGGGAATAGAATGAAACCATTCTAAAGCACATACATCATCTGGGCAGGTTACAGGCCCTACAGGAGCCTATAGCTTCGGTCTCAATTTCATCCACGCAGATTACGAGGGCTCACAATAACAATTCGGAATAACGGCACAGCTATTGAGAGCCGACTTCACTGTGGAAAAAGGGGCTGTAATCCATGTCCTGTTGATATGATTTTCAGTTTGCTTCCATACGGCTGGTTTGACATTGGTCTCCAGGGGTTACAAGGAAAATGTCATCTAAAACAGTTACTATCTGTATTTTCAATCCCCTTCTCTAAACTCATTTACACAGATCTCGTCAATAGCTCTCATCTATTTATAAATGACAGTACATGTAGAGTGTTAAATTTTTTTAGCCCCCTTTTTCGATCTTGTGTCATCGGTGCAACTCTTCCCGACAGACTCGGGAGATGAAGGTCGAGTCATGAGTCCTCCGAAACATGACCCGCTAAACCGCACTTCATAAACATCCGCCTGCTTAGCCCAGAAGCAAGCCGCACCAATGTGTCAGAGGAAACACTGTTCAACTGACGACGATGTCAGCCTGCAGGTCCCCGGTCCGCCACAAGGAGTCGCTAGAGCGTGATGAGCCAACTGAAGCCCCCTCCTCCCAAATCCTCCCCTAACCCGGACGGAGCTGGGCCAACTGTGCGCCGCCTTATGGGACTCCCGATCATGGCCGGTTGTGATACAGTTTAGGATCGAACCCAGGTCTGTTGTGAATCCTCTAGCACCGCGATGTAGTGCTTTAGACCGCTACACCACTCCGGAGGCCCCAGAATGCTGTTATTTCTATCGGACAAAAAGAAAGTAGATTATCTTTCCACTTGGAACTGGCAGGTTCACTTAACCCGCTATTCATTTGGGTTGGAGATCAAAGAAATAAAGTTTTTTTAGAGTTGTCTCCCCAGATACGCTGTGTTCTGACTTTGACTTCATTCTCTCCTAATTCCACCATCTTTACGCACCAGGAACCCATGAATAAGGTTAATAGCATAATATTATCAGGCTTAAGTTCATGGTCAGAATACGCGTAGAGAGAAAAGTGCATGAAAAGGGAATTACCTTCCATTTATCCACACTTAACTCAGGTTGGAATCAGCCCCATGGGCATAGATACTATACCTGTTTGCTCCCTCACGGTTAGCCCCGGATAAAGAGCTATGTGTCATACAGAGAGTTTATCTTCCTCCTACCACTACTCAGTATCTCCTAACATATTACAGAGTTTATCTCCCTCCTACCACTACCCAGTTTCTCCTAACATATTACAGAGTTTATCTCCTTCCTACCACTACTCAGTATCTCCTAACATATTACAGAGTTTATCTCCCTCCTACCACTACCCAGTATCTCCTAACATATTACAGAGTTTATCTCCCTCCTACCACTACCCAGTATCTCCTAACATCACACAGAGAGTTTATCTCCTTCCTACCACTACCCAGTATCTCCTAACATATTACAGAGAGTTTATCTCCCTCCTACCACTACCCAGTATCTCCTAACATATTACAGAGAGTTTATCTCCCTCCTACCACTACCCAGTATCTCCTAACATATTACAGAGTTGATCTCCTTCCTACCACTACCCAGTATCTCCTAACATATTACAGACAGTTTCTCACTTCTACCACTACCCAGTATCTCCTAAGATCACACAGAGAGTTTATCTCCCTCCTACCACTACCCAGTATCTCCTAATATCACACAGAGAGTTTATCTTCCTCCTACCACTACCCAGTATCTCCTAACATATTACAGAGTTTATCTCCCTCCTACCACTACCCAGTATCTCCTAACATAATACAGAGTTTATCTCCCTCCTACCACTACCCAGTATCTCCTAACATATTACAGAGTTTATCTCCCTCCTACCACTACCCAGTATCTCCTAACATCACACAGAGAGTTTATCTCCTTCCTACCACTACCCAGTATCTCCTAACATATTACAGAGAGTTTCTCTCCCTCCTACCACTACCCAGTATCTCCTAACATCACACAGAGAGTTTATCTCCCTCCTACCACTACCCAGTATCTCCTAACATATTACAGAGTTTATCTCCCTCCTACCACTACCCAGTATCTCCTAACTAGTTATTCCTTCTATGATTGGCCACCCCCTTCTATGATTCCTCATTTGGGCACATAATATCAGATCTCTGCAATACCAGGAAACAAATCAGCATGCTGTATAGAGTGCTTTAAAAGTGGTTTCTTTGAAATAGGTTTCTAAATGTTCCCCGTAGTACATCCAAGTTACGCTTCTTACTTCTCAAGGCTCACATCGGTGTAGTTATAATCATAGCCGAGGGATGTAGGCTCCCCTACCCCCATAGCTCCCCCACCCCCAAACTACTTCCTGCGGCTGCTATGGTTATAATGAGCATGTCATCTGTGCAGGCAGAATGAGGTGAGATTCTGGGCCTGCTGCTCCTCATCCACTCTGGTCAGATGACTCTCTCCTGGAACCCATCAGGGACATGACCCCGGTTACCCTCCCGGGTGAAAAGGGCCAGTGCCTGTCCAGAGGATGAGGAAGACACAGGCTACAACGTGGAGACTTCATCATAAAGGAAAATAGCAATCTCATGTTACACTGTGTTCACCATGCCTAATGTGTAGTGTGGGATATCATTCAGTCATATTAAATAACCACCACGTCTCTTCCCAGTGTGTAATCAACCTGGCTCGTATCTGCACCTGTAAATGTGTTGTGGTATTGCAACGATCGTCTGTGGTGGAAGAAGAGGAGGACCAATGTGCAGCGTGGTAAGTGTCCATATTGATCATTTATTACCGTGAACACAAAAAAAACTAAATAATGAGAACGAAATGAAACAGTCCTGTACGGTGAATACACAACACAGGAAACAATCGCCCACAACCACCCACAACCACCCATCACCCACAATCACCCACAATCACCCACAACCACCCACAATCACCCACAATCACCCACAACCACCCACAACCACCCATCACCCACAACCACCCACAACCACCCACAATCACCCACGATCACCCACGATCACCCATCACCCACAATCACCCACAATCACCCACAATCACCCACAATCACCCACAACTCAAAGGTGAAAACAGGCTACCTGAGTATGGTTCTCAATCAGGGACAACCGATTGACAGCTGCCTCTGATTGAGAACCATACCAGGCCAAACACAGCAATCCCAAATCATAGAAAAAAAAGAACATAGACTGCCCACCCCAACCCACTCCCTGACCATTACTAAAACAAAGACATCACAAAGGAACTAAGGTCAGAACGTGACAGATATCCTCTGATTTATCATTCACACCACATTAACAAGTTCATATTTCCCCGGTGTGAGGCTCCTGCTCTTCACGTTGTATTCTGAGTGGCACCTGCTCGCACTGTAAAAGGAGAGAATTAAAACAGGTTGAACGTGGGCCAATCAGCTGCAGTCTTTCCCCCCCGCCTGTAGAGATATGCAGCGTGAGCATCAAAACACGGTGTCAACGTGTGATCTTCAAAAGATCCCAACCGCCGTATTAGCATAAACATGTATGATACACGTAAGATGTCTCAACATTCCCAATGCCGAGCTGAGAACAAAGATACCCACAGAGAGACGCATCCCAAAGCCAAGCTGAGAACAAAGATACCCACAGAGAGACGCATCCCAAAGCCAAGCTGAGAACAAAGATACCCACAGAGAGACGCATCCCAAAGCCGAACCGAAAAGAAAACTACCCACAGAGAAATTCATCTGATTTCAACCAAATAAATGCATATGAAGTATTGTGTCATCAGCAGCTGTGAGCAACACAATCAGCACACATTCATATTTACATCACAAATCAATTAAACAGATTTAAATGGAGCCCCCTTATCTGCCTTGCTTTGTTGTCTGGCTTAACTTCCTTGAGTTTTGGCATTAGAAACAAGACGAGGGAAATAAACCACTTATCAGAACTCCTTCAATCCCTCAGCGTCAGCGTCAGAAGAGGCTTTCACTCTGAGAGTTAGGGAGAGTCAAGCTACCCTCTGAGAGATAGGGAGAGTCAATCTACCCTCTGAGAGTTAGGGAGAGTCAAGCTTCCCTCAGAGAGTTAGGGAGAGTCAATCTACCCTTTGAGAGTTAGGGAGAGTCAAGCTACCCTCTGAGAGTTAGGGAGAGTCAAGCTTCCCTCTGAGAGATAGGGAGAGTCAAGCTACCCTCTGAGAGTTAGGGAGAGTCAAGCTACCCTCTGAGAGTTAGGGAGAGTCAAGCTACCCCCTGAGAGTTAGGGAGAGTCAAGCTACCCTCTGAGAGTTAGGGAGAGTCAAGCTTCCCTCTGAGAGTTAGGGAGAGTCAAGCTACCCTCTGAGAGTTAGGGAGAGTCAAGCTACCCTCTGAGAGTTAGGGAGAGTCAAGCTACCCTCTGAGAGTTAGGGAGAGTCACTCTCCTTCCTTCCCTCTGAGAGTTAGGGAGAGTCACTCTCCTTCCTTCCCTCTGAGAGTTAGGGAGAGTCACTCTCCTTCCCTCCCTCTAAGAGTCAGGGAGAGTCAGTCACGCTCCTCTGAGGAGCTGACCTTTGAGAGAGAAGAGGAGGGGATCAATTGCAGGCCCTGGTCGACACAACAGGTGTTTACTGATTGGTAATTGATGGAGACAATAAGAACTGCAGGGACATGGATGCTTTTGTTGTCTCTCTCATGTTTTTCCCAAAGAGCAACACGGCTTGGTTAATAGTTTCTGACTTATCCAAAAACACCAAGGCCTCAGAATTGTATAACAGAGATCCTTTCAGCTGTCTGGGGGTGATAGATGGAAAGGAAAATATCTTTAGAAATGCTCAATCCAATATTCTGAACTACACCACGTTCCATTATTCTGAACTACTACACCACGCTCCATTATTCTGAACTACAACACCATGCTCCATTATTCTGAACTACTACACCACGCTCCATTATTCTGAAGTACAACACCACGCTCCATTATTCTGAACTACCACACCACGCTCCATTATTCTGAACTACAACACCACGCTCCATTATTCTGAACTACAACACCATGCTCCATTATTCTGAACTACTACAACACCCTGCTCCATTATTCTGAACTACTACAACACCACGCTCCATTATTCTGAACTACTATACCCTGCTTCATTATTCTGAACTACTACAACACCACACTCCATTATTCTGAACTACAACACCCTGCTCCATTATTCTGAACTACTACTACACCACGCTCCATTATTCTGAACTACTACACCCTGCTCCATTATTCTGAACTACAACACCACGCTCCATTATTCTGAACTACTACACCACGCTCCATTATTCTGAACTACTACTACACCACGCTCCATTATTCTGAACTACAACACCCTGCTCCATTATTCTGAACTACTACTACACCACGCTCCATTATTCTGAACTACTACTACACCACGCTCCAATATTCTGAACTACTACACCACACTCCATTATTCTGAAGTACAACACCCTGCTCCATTATTCTGAACTACTACTACACCACGCTCCATTATTCTGAACTACTACTACAACACGCTCCATTATTCTGAACTACTACAACACCCTGCTCCATTATTCTGAACTACTACAACACCACGCTCCAATATTCTGAACTACTACACCACACTCCATTATTCTGAACTACTACACCACGCTCCATTATTCTGAACTACAACACCCTGCTCCATTATTCTGAACTACTACAACACCCTGCTCCATTATTCTGAACTACTACAACACCACGCTCCAATATTCTGAACTACTACACCACACTCCATTATTCTGAACTACTACACCACGCTCCATTATTCTGAACTACAACACCACGCTCCATTATTCTAAACTACAACACCACGCTTCATTATTCTGAACTACTATACCCTGCTTCATTATTCTGAACTACTACAACACCACACTCCATTATTCTGAACTACAACACCCTGCTCCATTATTCTGAACTACTACTACACCACGCTCCATTATTCTGAACTACTACACCCTGCTCCATTATTCTGAACTACAACACCACGCTCCATTATTCTGAACTACTACACCACGCTCCATTATTCTGAACTACTACTACACCACGCTCCATTATTCTGAACTACAACACCCTGCTCCATTATTCTGAACTACTACTACACCACACTCCATTATTCTGAACTACTACTACACCACGCTCCAATATTCTGAACTACTACACCACACTCCATTATTCTGAAGTACAACACCCTGCTCCATTATTCTGAACTACTACTACACCACGCTCCATTATTCTGAACTACTACTACAACACGCTCCATTATTCTGAACTACTACAACACCCTGCTCCATTATTCTGAACTACTACAACACCACGCTCCAATATTCTGAACTACTACACCACACTCCATTATTCTGAACTACTACACCACGCTCCATTATTCTGAACTACAACACCACGCTCCATTATTCTAAACTACAACACCACGCTCCATTATTCTGAACTACTATACCCTGCTTCATTATTCTGAACTACTACAACACCACACTCCATTATTCTGAACTACAACACCCTGCTCCATTATTCTGAACTACTACTACACCACGCTCCATTATTCTGAACTACTACACCCTGCTCCATTATTCTGAACTACTACTACACCACGCTCCATTATTCTGAACTACTACACCCTGCTCCATTATTCTGAACTACTACTACACCACGCTCCATTATTCTGAACTACTACTACAACACGCTCCATTATTCTGAACTACTACTACACCACGCTCCATTATTCTGAACTACTACACCACGCTCCATTATTCTAAACTACAACACCACGCTCCATTATTCTGAACTACTACACCACGCTCCAGTATTCTGAACTACTACACCACGCTCCATTATTCTGAACTACTACACCACCCTGCTCCATTATTCTGTACTACTACACCACCCTCCATTATTCTGAACTACTACTACACCACGCTCCATTATTCTGAACTACAACACCACGCTCCATTATTCTGAACTAATACACCCTGCTCCATTATTCTGAACTACTACAACACCCTGCTCCATTATTCTGAAGTACTACACCACGCTCCATTATTCTGAACTACTACACCCTGCTCCATTATTCTGAACTACTACACCACCCTGCTCCATTATTCTGAACTACTACACCACACTCCATCTGTCTCCCTACTGCTGGGCAGTAACAGACACACTCTATCTCTCTCTTTTGATCTATCTCTCTCTCTCTCTCTCTCTTCATATTGCTACCTCATACATCATCTAGGAACTGCAAAAATTGTGATGACATGATCCATCATTGCTTTTATGTGTCTGTGCGGTGGTGGACCTGTTATCGCCAGCAAGACCTGGGCTGTTATCACCAGCAACACCAGGGCTGTTGTCACTAGCAACACCAGGGCTGTTGTCACTAGCAACACCAGGGCTGTTAGCACCAGCAACACCAGGGCTGTTTTCACCAGCAACACCGGGGCTGTTTTCACCAGCAACACCGGGGCTGTTATCACCATCAACACCAGGGCTGGTATCACCAGCAACACCGGGGCTAGTGGTTAGAGGCAGGTAGCCCAGTGGTTAGAGGCAGGTAGCCCAGTGGTTAGAGGCAGGTAGCCTAGTGATTAGAGGCAGGGTAGCCTAGTGCTTAGAGGCAGGTAGCCTAGTGGTTAGAGGCAGGTAGCCTAGTGGTTAGAGGCAGGGTAGCCTAGTGGTTAGAGGCAGGTAGCCTAGTGGTTAGAGGCAGGTAGCCTAGTGGTTAGAGGCAGGTAGCCTAGTGGTTAGAGGCAGGGTAGCCTAGTGATTAGGGAGAGACGAAGGTTGAAAGTCATGCGTCCTCCGATACACAACCCAACCAAGCCGCACTGCTTCTTAACACAGCGCGCATCCAACCCGGAAGCCAGCCGCACCAATGTGTCGGAGGAACCACCGTGCACCTGGCAACCTTGGTTAGCGTGCACTGCGCCCGGCACGCCACAGGAGTCGCTGGTGCGCGATGAGACAAGGATTTCCCTACCGGCCAAACCCTCCCTAACCCGGACGACGCTAGGCCAATTGTGCATCGCCCCACGGACCTCCCGGTCGCGGCCGGTTACGACAGAGCCTGGGCCCGAACCCAGAATCTCTGGTTGCACAGCTGGCGCTCCCTTAACCACTATAAACCATTTTTAAGGAATTTATAAACTATTTAGAAAGCATTTTTAAACCATTCATAAACCATTTAAAATGCACTTATGAACATTTATAAACATTTATAACATTTATAAACCATTTCTAAGGCATTTCCAAACCCTGTATAATTAATTTATAAACCATTTACAAGTTATTTATAAACATTTATAATAGTTTGTCCACCATGTATTAATCATTACTCCCACGTTAGTGTTAGTAACCTAGTAATTCACACCTGTGTATCTATTCCTTTAAACGTCCTGTTGTGTGCTGGTTCTTGTCCCAGGTACTGGTACGATGTCTACCACTGGCCTGCCCGTCTTTTAGTGAGAAAGTACAGCTACAAAGCATAGACAGAGCTCACTTTAGACTAGGGGCTGCAAGAATACTCTACTAATGATCACTTACATGGTTTATTCATGTGGGAGTAATGATCAATACATGTGGAACACCTACTTTATAAATGGCTTCCGGATGGTTTATAATGGACCCTTCAAATAAAGTGTTACCCAGTTGGGTGTTGTATGTCCTCTCTGTACCTAACCTATATTAAGTGTTGTTGGGTGTTGTATGTCCTCTCTGTACCTAACCTATATTAAGTGAGGTTGGGTGTTGTATGTCCTCTCTGTACCTAACCTATATTAAGTGAGGTTGGGTGTTGTGTGTCCTCTCTGTACCTAACCTATATTAAGTGAGGTTGGGTGTTGTATGTCCTCTCTGTACCTAACCTATATTAAGTGTTGTTGGGTGTTGTGTGTCCTCTCTGTACCTAACCTATATTAAGTGTTGTTGGGTGTTGTGTGTCCTCTCTGTACCTAACCTATATTAAGTGAGGTTGGGTGTTGTGTGTCCTCTCTGTACCTAACCTATATTAAGTGAGGTTGGGTGTTGTGTGTCCTCTCTGTACCTAACCTATATTAAGTGAGGTTGTGACAACGTCGCCACTGTCCTGTAGCCACTGGCCTAGTTGTCACCTGCAGACTACCTGGGATTCGACACACAGCTGTGTTTTTTTGGGACCGAGCGAATAATGGACATTCAATGATAAATGGCGGCCATTATTGAAGTGTCATTTTCCTCTTGGTGTGGCTCCATTCTTACACCAGTCTCTAAAAGGTGGCCTTCTGCAGGTGCTTGTGATATTACAATAGATGCTACTTCACCACCCACTGTGTTCCTCCACGTTCTCCTTTATGTCATCTAGCCACCTGGACCAACAGCTGTTGATCATTAATATTAATATTATATTTGGTATTTTGTATCCGGTCGCTGTGGCCCAGTTTTTTTTTTGGGGGAGGGGGGGGGGGGGGCGGACGTAAATCATTATTATTCAAATTATTCTTAAATGAAGCCGTAAGTTTCTATTTGAATGGCAGCAGAAAGAGTAATTAAAATCTAATTTGCCTTTCAAAACAAGTTTGTCGCCGGAGCCTTCATGTTTGGTTACTTAGTTGTAATGACTGAGTGTGTGTGTGTGTGTACGTGCGTGTGCGTGTGTGTGTGTGTGTGTGCGTGCTAGTCTGGCCATAAGGAATGAAAATGAGATCAGAGTGGGGAAAATATGCAGGCAATTAACTTTAGATGGAAATGGCTTTCTCCCGGGTGACGATAAACAGCACTTAGTTGCAGAGACATTTACCCCATTAGGTAGCCACCAATTCCTCTCCCTAGAATACCTCTTAGTCTAATCAATGTGGACTGGTTCACAAGGGGGACAAATATTTCCACCCTGAACATTTTTCTTTGGCACATTTTTCTGGAAGTAAGAGTGTCTTATTTACAAATAATGGAAGAATAAAGTGTGGGATGGAGATGGTTTACTGTAACTGAGGGGTGTGGCTATGGTATAGGTATCTGTTATTACACTCATTAACTTTATACCCTCTGGGTCTAGGAGTGGAACTGCAGATTAAATGGAATGCCATTGTCCAGAGAGTTCTAAATATTCTGTAGTATTCTAAATGTCCTGCAGTATTCTAAATATTCTGTAGTATTCTAAATGTTCTGTAGTATTCTAAATATTCTGTAGTATTCTAAATGTCCTGTAGTATTCTAAATGTCCTGTAGTATTCTAAATGTTCTGTAGTATTCTAAATGTTCTGTAGTATTCTAAATGTCCTGTAGTATTCTAAATGTCCTGTAGTATTCTAAATGTTCTGTAGTATTCTAAATGTTCTGTAGTATTCTAAATGTTATGTAGTATTCTAAATGTCCTGTACTATTCTAAATGTTCTGTAGTATTCTAAATGTTCTGTAGTATTCTAAATTTTCTGCAGTATTCTAAATGTTCTGCAGTATTCTAAATGTTCTGTAGTATTCTAAATGTTCTGCAGTATTCTAAATGTTCTGTAGTATTCTAAATGTTCTGCAGTATTCTAAATGTTCTGCAGTATTCTAAATGTTCTGTAGTATTCTAAATGTTCTGCAGTATTCTAAATGTTCTGTAGTATTCTAAATGTTCTGTAGTATTCTAAATGTTCTGCAGTATTCTAAATGTTCTGTAGTATTCTAAATGTTCTGTAGTATTCTAAATGTCATGTAGTATTCTAAATGCTCCGTAGGATTCTAAATGTTCTGTAGTATTCTAAATGTTCTGTAGTATTCTAAATGTCCTGTAGTATTCTAAATGTTCCGCAGGGTTCTAAATGTTCCGTAGTGTTCTAAACATTCTGTAGTTTTCTAAATGTTCTGCGGGATTCTAAATGTTTTATTGTGGATCTTCCTCATTCATTGGCTGGAGTGATTATGATTGGTCAGAGGGTTTGGGGGGGGGGGTGTTAGAGGGAGTCTGGGGGGGGTGATCATTGATCCAGGGTCCGTAAGGACTTCGTCTCACCCATCCATCACTCCCCACTGCCAGGTCCTGGGAATGATTCCTCACCCCTGCCCAGGGGGGAGACGGGTAGAGAGGGAGAGAGCAGGTGAGAAGAGAGGGTGAAGACAGAGTGAGTGATTGTAGATTGAGTGCAGGAAAAACTCAGAAGGGTAAAAAAAAAGGCTGAAGTCATAACTTCAGTGTTCCACATAAATGAACATCAGTTCTCCTTCGCTGTTGTTTTGGTCCAGGCTCTCCTCCGGAGGGATGAATGGATCCTTTAAGGACCTGGAGAGTTAATGAATAGGTCTGGCTGGATAAAGATGGCTGGACTGAATGAGGCCCTGTACCGTCTCTGAAGATCCTGTTTAATTAGTGTTGAATCCCCTGTTAAAGACCAGAGCAAAGCCTCCCTTTGATAAAGGTAATTAGATATTGACTATGTTGCTGATCCAATATCATCTCGCCTCTTCAAAGGGAACTTCCAGAAGGAGTCATCAATGTAATGTTATGTAGGAGGAGGAGCTGCAGTCCTCCAGTGTGTGTGCACAGTATGTGGTCGGGGTGTTTGTGTGGTCGGGGGTGGGGGGTGATCGGTGTGGGTGTGTGTGTGTGTGTGGTCGGGGTGTGTGTATGCGGTCGGGGGGGGGGTGTGTGTGTGCACAGTATGTGTTAATCCATGCCTGTGAGTGTCCCCATAGAGCTCTGGTCAGGAGAAGTACTCTATAGGGAGCAGGGTGCTATTTGGGATACACAGACTGTTCTAACATACTGTATAGTGATGAGAAACTTCACCTGGCCACAGACAGACTGTTAGAACATACTGTACAGTGATGAGAAACTTCACCTGGCCACAGACAGACTGTACAGTGGTGAGAAACTTCACCTGGCCACAGACAGACTGTTATAACATAATGTACCCTGATGAGAAACGTCACCATTAAAACACACACAGTGTGGCCAGAGGAGAATCAGGAACATTCTCTGTAGATTTGATGTGAAAATGAAACAGGTGATGTTGTCTGTCAGAGAACGGAGAAGGGTGATACTGCTTTCAGGAGCATTATCACTGAGGGGTTGAGTTAGAAGCCCTACTGGACAGGTAATGTTGCCTGTCAGAGAACGGAGAAGGGTGATACTGCTTTCAGGAGCATTATCACTGAGGGGTTAAGTTAGAAGCACTATTGCAGGGATTTACATTTGAAATCCCTTGTTCAAAGTAGGTTTCAAAAGAAGCGAAACAAAGTTTCACAGAGGAGTGTCGTTTTTTCAAACTATAGATGAATAAGAGCAGGAAAAATACTCGCAGGAAGAAAATAAAGAAAATGACTAAACATTTTGCTACAGATGCGCATTTTAATTGGACCCGACTTCTCACAGAAAGAAAATAATCCCGCGGGAAATGTCAATGATGTGGATTATAATGAATGGACGCTGTTGTGGGGTTGATACAGTTATTCGTTAGGGCAAATCAAGTCTGACATTTTTTAAGTGGAAATTACAAACTTCAGTATCCGGTTATAACCTTGATTCCACTACAGTTTGCATTTCCTGCTGCTCTGCTACATTCTCCTCTACAACAGAGTGACCGTAGGGTGGCGCTCGTTTGGCCCAGGGTAGTCAGGGTTTGGCCCAGGGTAGTCAGGGTTTGGCCCAGGGTAGTCAGGGTTTGGCCCAGGGCAGTCCGGGTTTGGCCCAGGGTAGTCAGGGTTTGGCTCAGGGTAGTCAGGGTTTGGCCCAGGGTAGTCAGGGTTTGGCCCAGGGTAGTCAGGGTTTGGCCCAGGGTAGGCCGGGTTTGGCTCAGGGTAGTCAGGGTTTGGCCCAGGGTAGTCAGGGTTTGGCCCGGTGTAGTCCGGGTTTGGCCCGGGGTAGTCAGGGTTTGGCCCGGGGTAGTCCGGGTTTGGCCCGGGGTAGTCCGGGTTTGGCCCAGGGTAGTCAGGGTTTGGCCCAGGGTTGTCCGGGTTTGGCCTAGGGTAGTCCGGGTTTGGCCCAGGGTAATCAGGGTTTGGCCCGGGGTAGTCAGGGTTTGGCCCAGGGTAGTCAGGGTTTGGCCCAGGGTAGTCAGGGTTTGGCCCAGGGTAGTCCGGGTTTGGCCCAGGGTAGTCAGGGTTTGGCCCAGGGTAGTCAGGGTTTGGCCCAGGGTTGTCCGGGTTTGGCCCAGGGTAGTCCGTGTTTGTCCCAGGGTAGTCCATGTTTGGCCCAGGGTAGTCCGGGTTTGGCCCAGGGTAGTCCATGTTTGGCCGGGGTAGGCCGTCATTGTAAATACGAATTTGTTCTTAACTGACTTGCCTAGTTATATAAAAGTTAAATAAAAAATGTAACTTAAAATTACATTAGGCTTTAGCAGATCTGTACATACAGCGCATTCGGAAAGCATTCAGACCCTTTGACTATTTCCAAATTTTGTTAATTAAGTTACAGCCATATTCTAAAATGGATTCAATTGTGTTTTCTTTCCCATCATCAATCTACACACAATAGCCCATAATGACAAAGCAAAAACCTTATTTTTTTCTTTTTTACATTTGGCAAATATATTGCAAATAAAAATGTATTCAGACACTTTACTCAGTACTTTGTTGAAGCACCTTTTGGCAGCGATTACAGCCTCGAGTCTTCTTGGGTATGACGCTTCAAGCTTGGCACAACTGTATTTGGGGAGTTTCTCCCATTCTTCACTGCAGATCCTCCCAAGCTCTGTCAGGTAGGAAGGGAAGCATTGCTGCACAGATATTTTCAGGTTTCTCCAGGGATTTTCAATCGAGTTCAAGTCCGGGCTCTGGCTGGGCCACTAAAGGACATTCAGAGACTTGTCCCGATGCCACTCCTGCATTGTCTTGGCTGTGTGCTTAGGGTCATTGTCCTGTTAGAAGGTGAACATTCGCCCCAGTCTGAGATCCTGAGTGCTCTGGAGCAGATTTCCTCATCAAGGATCTCTCTGTACTTTGCTCTGTTCATCTTTCCCTCGATCCTGACCAGTCTCCCAGTCCCTGCCGCTGAAAAATATCCCCACAACAACATGCTGCCACCACCATGCTTCACCGTAGGGATGGAGCCTGATTTCCTCCAGACGTGACTCTTGGCATTCAGGCCAAATAGTTCAAACTTCGTTTCATCAGACCAGAGAATCTAGTTTCTCATGATCTGAGTGTATACTGAGGAGTGGCTTCCGTCTGGCCACTCCACCTTAAAGGCCTAATTGGTGGAATGTTGCGGAGATGGTTGTCCTTCTAAAATGTTCACCCACAGAAGAACTATGGAGCTCTGTCAGAGTGACCACCGAGTTTTTTGTCACCTCCCTGACCAAGGCCCTTCTCCCCTGATTGCTCAGTTTGGCCGGTAGCCAGCTGTAGGAAGAGTCTAGGTGGTTACAAACTTTTTCCATTTAAGAATGATGGAGGCCACTGTGTTCTCGGGGACCTTCAATGCTGCTGAAATGTTTTGGTGCCCTTCCCCAGAGCTGTGCCTCGACACAATCCTGCCTCGGAGCTCTACAGACAATTCCTTCGACCTCATGGCATGGTTATTTCTCTGACATGCACTGGTGTCTGTGGGACCTTTATATAGACAGGTTTGCCTTTCCAAATCATGTCCAATCAATTGAATTTACCACATGTGGACTCCAATCAAGTTGTAGAAACATCTCAAGGATGATGAATGGAAACAGCTCCATTTATAGTCTCATAGAAAAGGGTCTAAATAGTTATGCAAATAAGATATTTCAGTGTTTAAAAAAAAAATACATATTTGCAAATATTTCTAAAAACCTGTTTTCACTTTGTCGTTATGGGGTATTGTGATGTCATTATGGGGTATTGTGATGTCATTATGGGGTATTGTGATGTCGTTATGGGGTATTGTGATGCCATTATGGGGTATTGTGATGTCATTATGGGGTATTGTGATGTCATTATGGGGTATTGTGATGTCATTATGGGGTATTGTGATGTCATTATGGGGTATTGTGATGCCATTATGGGGTATTGTGATGCCATTATGGGGTATTGTGATGTCATTATGGGGTATTGTGATGTCATTATGGGGTATTGTGATATCATTATGTGGTATTGTGATGTCATTATGGGGTATTGTGTGTAGAATGATGAAGGAAAACTTTATTCTATCCATTTTAGAATGAGGCTGTAATGTAACAAAATGTGGAAAAAGTCAAGGCGTCTGAATACCATAAAATGTTGGCTGCCCCATACACTGTATGTGTATATATATATATATATATATAAATATATACGTATATGTTGATTCAACGTACAATTGTAAGCTGCAATAGGATTGTGACTTAGCTCAACATTTGAGCATTTAGCTCAACCAACATACATTCTCAAGTTGAATTGAACATTCACTCAACTTGACCTTTTAGGTTGAGTGAACAAACAATTCAATTTAAGAATTTGTTATACTCTATTTGCATATTTCCCGGTGTGGCTTTCCATTGGAGTGAATTGGAGTTACCACGCATTCCTGTATTTGTTAGCAACAGACACATGGTTGTTGTATTCAAAGGCTTTCAGTAGTATGAAAACAAACAGCCCGTCTATGAAAACAGACAGCCTGCCTATGAAAACAGACAGCCTGCCTATGAAAAGAAACAGCCCGTCTATGAAAACAGACAGCCTGCCTATGAAAACAAACAGCCTGTCTATGAAAACAAACAACCTGTCTATGAAAACAGACACCCTGTCTATGACGAATGCAGAGATGAGCAGATAGTGAATACAGAATATCCTCTCTGTGGCTGTCGTCGATCTGTGATTGTGGGTCCGTGGTGACCCTGTAGCGTGTAGGAATGTACACACACACGCACACACACACACAACCGTGACCTCTGTAGTCCTCACACGCCAATCTCCAGTCTATAAACACAGACGGGCCGTCACCTTTGACCTCACACGGCTAAATCACAGACCCCTCGGACACTCAGACAGATTGTTTACATAAGAGGTTTTAGTGAAGTGGCTTCCATGGTAGGCTGCGTTTCTGTTTTATCATGGAACGTGGTCTCCCTGCAAACACGGCTTGGAGGAAAGCATTGTTAGCGTCTCTGTGATACTAGTTGGTTGGCCAAGTACTCAGGGCACAGCAACAGTCTAGCTCAAAAAGAGACAGAGAGAGAGACGGAGAAGACAGAATAGACCGAGACAGAGACAGAATAGACCGAGACAGAGACAGAATAGACCGAGACAGGTGGAGAGAGAGAATAGACCAAGAGAGAAGACAGAAAGAGAGAGAGAGATGACAGAATAGACTGAGACAGTGGGAGAGACAGAATAGACTGAGACAGTGGGAGAGACAGAATAGACAGAGACAGAAAGAGAGAGAGAGAGAAGACAGAATAGACTGAGACAGGTGGAGAGAGAGAGAAGACAGAATAGACAGAGACAGAAAGAGAGAGAGAGAAGACAGAATAGACAGAGACAGAAAGAGAGAGAGAGAAGACAGAATAGACAGACAGGTGGAGAGAGAGAGATGACAGAATAGACCGAGACAGAAAGAGAGAGAGAGAAGAAAGAATAGACAGAGACAGAAAGAGAGAGAGAGAAGACAGAATAGACTGAGACAGTTGGAGAGACAGAATAGACCAAGAGAGAAGACAGAAAGAGAGAGAGACAGAGCTACAGACATACTCAGCGTGAGCTCCTGAGTTATTTTAGGTAAACACTCAAATCTAAAAATAAATCAACTCTATTCAATCAGAATATTTAAAAAGTTACTTTGCGCCTCAAAATAAGAAGTTTTGACGTCTAGTTAGCTAGCCAGAAAAGAATGTAGCTAGAACAAACCTAGCAAGGGGAGTTAATGTAACTACATCAAACGACCAAAATGAGTGAGTAAACCACAAAGGAACGTTAAACGTATCTTCTGTTTAGCTGTTTTTCTTTTAGCTAGCAACAGCAGCAGAAAAACAAAAAATGGTTGCCATGGCAACGGTGCAGCAGATCCCACAGGCACCATGCCCCTACTCTACTAAAGGGGAAGCCAGAAAACCTTTTCGCAGACCTCCACAAAAACGGTGATGTGAGGTATCTCATCTTTCTCACTGACCAGCCAATTGACAAATCCTATTTTAATAGTTCTTGTTGGATTGTGGGTGTTTATCTAATTTAGCAATTTACAAGAATGAAGTCCTTGGTCTGAAGAGCAGAAACCCAGACTTCCTGAAAGAAAATGATGTTGGTATTGTAGTAGTACAGGAAACATAGTGCAGAGGTAACGTTTCCACTAGCTGTCCACTAGGTTAGAGGGAGATAATAGTATCCAGCAAATTAAAAAGAATCACACAGGGCAGAGACTCAGCACAGGGCAGAGACTCAGGACAGGGCAGAGACTCAGGACAGGGCAGAGACTCAGGGCAGGGCAGAGACTCAGGACAGGGCAGAGACTCAGGACAGGGCAGAGACTCAGGACTGTGCAGAGACTCAGGGCAGGGCAGAGACTCAGGACAGGGCAGAGACTCAGGACAGGGCAGAGACTCAGGACAGGGCAGAGACTCAGGGCAGGGCAGAGACTCAGGACAGGGCAGAGACTCAGGACAGGGCAGAGACTCAGGGCAGGGCAGAGACTCAGGACAGGGCAGAGACTCAGGACAGGGCAGAGACTCGGGACAGGGCAGAGACTCGGGACAGGGCAGAGACTCGGGGCAGGGCAGAGACTCGGGGCAGGGCAGAGACTCAGGACAGGGCAGAGACTCAGGATAGGACAGAGACTCAGGACAGGGCAGAGACTCGGGACAGGGAAGAGACTCGGGACAGGGCAGAGACTCGGGACAGGGCAGAGACTCGGGGCAGGGCAGAGACTCGGGACAGGGCAGAGACTCAGGGCAGGGCAGAGACTCAGGGCAGGGCAGAGACTCAGGACATGGCAGAGACTCAGGACATGGCAGAGACTCAGGACATGGCAGAGACTCAGGACAGGGCAGAGACTCAGGACAGGGCAGAGACTCAGGACAGGGCAGAGACTCAGGACAGGGCAGAGACTCAGGACAGGGCAGAGACTCAGGACAGGGCAGAGACTCAGGACAGGGCAGAGACTCAGGATAGGACAGAGGCTCAGGACAGGGCAGAGACTCAGGACAGGGAAGAGACTCAGGACAGGGCAGAGACTCGGGGCAGGGCAGAGACTCGGGGCAGGGCAGAGACTCAGGACAGGGCAGAGACTCAGGACAGGGCAGAGACTCAGGACAGGGCAGAGACTCAGGACAGGGCAGAGACTCAGGACAGGGCAGAGACTCAAGACAGGGCAGAGACTCGGGGCAGGGCGGCTCAGGACAGGGCAGAGACTCAGGACAGGGCAGAGACTCAGGACAGGGCAGAGACTCAGGATAGGACAGAGACTCAGGACAGGGCAGAGACTCAGGACAGGGAAGAGACTCAGGACAGGGCAGAGACTCGGGGCAGGGCAGAGACTCAGGACAGGGCAGAGACTCAGGACAGGGCAGAGACTCAGGACAGGGCAGAGACTCAGGGCAGGGCAGAGACTCAGGATAGGACAGAGACTCAGGACAGGGCAGAGACTCAGGACAGGGCAGAGACTCAGGACAGGGCAGAGACTCAGGACAGGGCAGAGACTCAGGGCAGGGCAGAGACTCGGGACAGGGCAGAGACTCGGGACAGGGCAGAGACTCGGGGCAGGGCAGAGACTCGGGGCAGGGCAGAGACTCAGGACAGGGCAGAGACTCAGGATAGGACAGAGACTCAGGACAGGGCAGAGACTCAGGACAGGACAGAGACTCAGGACAGGGCAGAGACTCGGGACAGGGAAGAGACTCGGGACAGGGCAGAGACTCGGGACAGGGCAGAGACTCGGGGCAGGGCAGAGACTCGGGACAGGGCAGAGACTCAGGGCAGGGCAGAGACTCAGGGCAGGGCAGAGACTCAGGACATGGCAGAGACTCAGGACATGGCAGAGACTCAGGACATGGCAGAGACTCAGGACATGGCAGAGACTCAGGACAGGGCAGAGACTCAGGACAGGGCAGAGACTCAGGACAGGGCAGAGACTCAGGACAGGGCAGAGACTCAGGACAGGGCAGAGACTCAGGATAGGACAGAGGCTCAGGGCAGGGCAGAGACTCAGGACAGGGAAGAGACTCAGGACAGGGCAGAGACTCGGGGCAGGGCAGAGACTCGGGGCAGGGCAGAGACTCAGGACAGGGCAGAGACTCAGGACAGGGCAGAGACTCAGGACAGGGCAGAGACTCAGGACAGGGCAGAGACTCAGGACAGGGCAGAGACTCAGGACAGGGCAGAGACTCAGGATAGGACAGAGGCTCAGGACAGGGCAGAGACTCAGGACAGGGAAGAGACTCGGGACAGGGCAGAGACTCAGGGCAGGGCAGAGACTCAGGACAGGGCAGAGACTCAGGACAGGGCAGAGACTCAGGGCAGGGCAGAGACTCAGGACAGGGCAGAGACTCAGGACAGGGCAGAGACTCGGGACAGGGCAGAGACTCGGGACAGGGCAGAGACTCGGGGCAGGGCAGAGACTCGGGGCAGGGCAGAGACTCAGGACAGGGCAGAGACTCAGGACAGGGCAGAGACTCAGGACAGGGCAGAGACTCAGGATAGGACAGAGACTCAGGACAGGGCAGAGACTCGGGACAGGGAAGAGACTCGGGACAGGGCAGAGACTCGGGACAGGGCAGAGACTCGGGGCAGGGCAGAGACTCGGGACAGGGCAGAGACTCAGGGCAGGGCAGAGACTCAGGGCAGGGCAGAGACTCAGGACATGGCAGAGACTCAGGACATGGCAGAGACTCAGGACATGGCAGAGACTCAGGACAGGGCAGAGACTCAGGACAGGGCAGAGACTCAGGACAGGGCAGAGACTCAGGACAGGGCAGAGACTCAGGACAGGGCAGAGACTCAGGACAGGGCAGAGACTCAGGACAGGGCAGAGACTCAGGACAGGGCAGAGACTCAGGATAGGACAGAGGCTCAGGACAGGGCAGAGACTCAGGACAGGGAAGAGACTCAGGACAGGGCAGAGACTCGGGGCAGGGCAGAGACTCGGGGCAGGGCAGAGACTCAGGACAGGGCAGAGACTCAGGACAGGGCAGAGACTCAGGACAGGGCAGAGACTCAGGACAGGGCAGAGACTCAGGACATGGCAGAGACTCAGGACATGGCAGAGACTCAGGACATGGCAGAGACTCAGGACAGGGCAGAGACTCAGGACAGGGCAGAGACTCAGGACAGGGCAGAGACTCAGGACAGGGCAGAGACTCAGGACAGGGCAGAGACTCAGGACAGGGCAGAGACTCAGGACAGGGCAGAGACTCAGGATAGGACAGAGGCTCAGGACAGGGCAGAGACTCAGGACAGGGAAGAGACTCGGGACAGGGCAGAGACTCGGGGCAGGGCAGAGACTCGGGGCAGGGCAGAGACTCAGGACAGGGCAGAGACTCAGGGCAGGGCAGAGACTCAGGACAGGGCAGAGACTCAGGACAGGGCAGAGACTCGGGACAGGGCAGAGACTCGGGACAGGGCAGAGACTCGGGGCAGGGCAGAGACTCGGGGCAGGGCAGAGACTCAGGACAGGGCAGAGACTCAGGACAGGGCAGAGACTCAGGACAGGGCAGAGACTCAGGATAGGACAGAGACTCAGGACAGGGCAGAGACTCGGGACAGGGAAGAGACTCGGGACAGGGCAGAGACTCGGGACAGGGCAGAGACTCGGGGCAGGGCAGAGACTCGGGACAGGGCAGAGACTCAGGGCAGGGCAGAGACTCAGGGCAGGGCAGAGACTCAGGACATGGCAGAGACTCAGGACATGGCAGAGACTCAGGACATGGCAGAGACTCAGGACAGGGCAGAGACTCAGGACAGGGCAGAGACTCAGGACAGGGCAGAGACTCAGGACAGGGCAGAGACTCAGGACAGGGCAGAGACCTCAGGACAGGGCAGAGACTCAGGACAGGGCAGAGACTCAGGACAGGGCAGAGACTCAGGATAGGACAGAGGCTCAGGACAGGGCAGAGACTCAGGACAGGGAAGAGACTCAGGACAGGGCAGAGACTCGGGGCAGGGCAGAGACTCGGGGCAGGGCAGAGACTCAGGACAGGGCAGAGACTCAGGACAGGGCAGAGACTCAGGACAGGGCAGAGACTCAGGACAGGGCAGAGACTCAGGACAGGGCAGAGACTCGGGGCAGGGCAGAGACTCAGGACAGGGCAGAGACTCAGGACAGGGCAGAGACTCAGGACAGGGCAGAGACTCACGATAGGACAGAGACTCAGGACAGGGCAGAGACTCAGGACAGGGAAGAGACTCAGGACAGGGCAGAGACTCGGGGCAGGGCAGAGACTCAGGACAGGGCAGAGACTCAGGACAGGGCAGAGACTCAGGACAGGGCAGAGACTCAGGGCAGGGCAGAGACTCAGGATAGGACAGAGACTCAGGACAGGGCAGAGACTCAGGACAGGGCAGAGACTCAGGACAGGGCAGAGACTCAGGACAGGGCAGAGACTCAGGGCAGGGCAGAGACTCGGGACAGGGCAGAGACTCGGGACAGGGCAGAGACTCGGGGCAGGGCAGAGACTCGGGGCAGGGCAGAGACTCAGGACAGGGCAGAGACTCAGGACAGGGCAGAGACTCAGGACAGGGCAGAGACTCAGGATAGGACAGAGACTCAGGACAGGGCAGAGACTCGGGACAGGGAAGAGACTCGGGACAGGGCAGAGACTCGGGACAGGGCAGAGACTCGGGGCAGGGCAGAGACTCGGGACAGGGCAGAGACTCAGGGCAGGGCAGAGACTCAGGCAGGGCAGAGACTCAGGACATGGCAGAGACTCAGGACATGGCAGAGACTCAGGACATGGCAGAGACTCAGGACAGGGCAGAGACTCAGGACAGGGCAGAGACTCAGGACAGGGCAGAGACTCAGGACAGGGCAGAGACTCAGGACAGTGCAGAGACTCAGGACAGGGCAGAGACTCAGGACAGGGCAGAGACTCAGGATAGGACAGAGGCTCAGGACAGGGCAGAGACTCAGGACAGGGAAGAGACTCGGGACAGGGCAGAGACTCGGGCAGGGCAGAGACTCGGGGCAGGGCAGAGACTCAGGACAGGGCAGAGACTCAGGACAGGGCAGAGACTCAGGACAGGGCAGAGACTCAGGACAGGGCAGAGACTCAGGACAGGGCAGAGACTCGGGGCAGGGCAGAGACTCAGGACAGGGCAGAGACTCAGGACAGGGCAGAGACTCAGGACAGGGCAGAAACTCAGGATAGGACAGAGACTCAGGACAGGGCAGAGACTCAGGACAGGGAAGAGACTCAGGACAGGGCAGAGACTCGGGGCAGGGCAGAGACTCAGGACAGGGCAGAGACTCAGGACAGGGCAGAGACTCAGGACAGGGCAGAGACTCAGGACAGGGCAGAGACTCAGGGCAGGGCAGAGACTCAGGACAGGGCAGAGACTCAGGACAGGGCAGAGACTCGGGACAGGGCAGAGACTCGGGACAGGGCAGAGACTCGGGCAGGGCAGAGACTCGGGGCAGGGCAGAGACTCAGGATAGGACAGAGACTCAGGACAGGGCAGAGACTCGGGACAGGGAAGAGACTCGGGACAGGGCAGAGACTCGGGACAGGGCAGAGACTCGGGGCAGGGCAGAGACTCGGGACAGGGCAGAGACTCAGGGCAGGGCAGAGACTCAGGGCAGGGCAGAGACTCAGGACATGGCAGAGACTCAGGACATGGCAGAGACTCAGGACATGGCAGAGACTCAGGACAGGGCATAGACTCAGGACAGGGCAGAGACTCAGGACAGGGCAGAGACTCAGGACAGGGAAGAGACTCAGGACAGGGCAGAGACTCGGGGCAGGGCAGAGACTCGGGGCAGGGCAGAGACTCAGGACAGGGCAGAGACTCAGGACAGGGCAGAGACTCAGGACAGGGCAGAGACTCAGGACAGGGCAGAGACTCAGGACAGGGCAGAGACTCGGGGCAGGGCAGAGACTCAGGACAGGGCAGAGACTCAGGACAGGGCAGAGACTCAGGACAGGGCAGAGACTCAGGACAGGGCAGAGACTCAGGACAGGGCAGAGACTCAGGGCAGGGCAGAGACTCGGGACAGGGCAGAGACTCGGGACAGGGCAGAGACTCGGGGCAGGGCAGAGACTCGGGGCAGGGCAGAGACTCAGGACAGGGCAGAGACTCAGGACAGGGCAGAGACTCAGGACAGGGCAGAGACTCAGGATAGGACAGAGACTCAGGACAGGGCAGAGACTCGGGACAGGGAAGAGACTCGGGACAGGGCAGAGACTCGGGACAGGGCAGAGACTCGGGGCAGGGCAGAGACTCGGGACAGGGCAGAGACTCAGGGCAGGGCAGAGACTCAGGGCAGGGCAGAGACTCAGGACATGGCAGAGACTCAGGACATGGCAGAGACTCAGGACATGGCAGAGACTCAGGACAGGGCAGAGACTCAGGACAGGGCAGAGACTCAGGACAGGGCAGAGACTCAGGACAGGGCAGAGACTCAGGACAGGGCAGAGACTCAGGACAGGGCAGAGACTCAGGATAGGACAGAGGCTCAGGACAGGGCAGAGACTCAGGACAGGGAAGAGACTCGGGACAGGGCAGAGACTCGGGGCAGGGCAGAGACTCGGGGCAGGGCAGAGACTCAGGACAGGGCAGAGACTCAGGACAGGGCAGAGACTCAGGACAGGGCAGAGACTCAGGACAGGGCAGAGACTCAGGACAGGGCAGAGACTCGGGGCAGGGCAGAGACTCAGGACAGGGCAGAGACTCAGGACAGGGCAGAGACTCAGGACAGGGCAGAAACTCAGGATAGGACAGAGACTCAGGACAGGGCAGAGACTCAGGACAGGGAAGAGACTCAGGACAGGGCAGAGACTCGGGGCAGGGCAGAGACTCAGGACAGGGCAGAGACTCAGGACAGGGCAGAGACTCAGGACAGGGCAGAGACTCAGGGCAGGGCAGAGACTCAGGATAGGACAGAGACTCAGGACAGGGCAGAGACTCAGGACAGGGCAGAGACTCAGGACAGGGCAGAGACTCAGGACAGGGCAGAGACTCAGGGCAGGGCAGAGACTCAGGGCAGGGCAGAGACTCAGGACATGGCAGAGACTCAGGGCAGGGCAGAGACTCAGGACAGGGCAGAGACTCAGGGCAGGGCAGAGACTCAGGACAGGGCAGAGACTCAGGACAGGGCAGAGACTCAGGGCAGGGAAGAGACTCAGGGCAGGGCAGAGACTCAGGACAGGGCAGAGACTCAGGGCAGGGCAGAGACTCAGGACAGGGTAGAGACTCAGGTTCTGTCAGACCTGGGCTCTGACCGTTAACCACAGGTTCTGTCAGACCTGGGCTCTGACCGTTAACCACAGGTTCTGTCAGACCTGGGCTCTGACCATTAATCACAGGTTCTGTCAGACCTGGGCTCTGACCGTTAACCACAGGTTCTGTCAGACCTGGGCTCTGACCGTTAACCACAGGTTCCGTCAGACCTGGGCTCTGACCGTTAACCACGGGTTCTGTCAGACCTGGGCTCTGACCGTTAACCACAGGTTCTGTCAGACCTGGGCTCTGACCTTTAACCACAGGTTCTGTCAGACCTGGGCTCTGACCGTTAACAACAGGTTCTGTCAGACCTGGGCTCTGACCGTTAACAACAGGTTCTGTCCGACCTGGGCTCTGACCGTTAATCACAGGTTCTGTCTGGGCTCTGACCGTTAATCACAGGTTCTGTCAGACCTGGGCTCTGACCGTTAATCACAGGTTCTGTCAGACCTGGGCTCTGACCGTTAACCACAGGTTCTGTCAGACCTGGGCTCTGACCGTTAACCACAGGTTCTGTTAGACCTGGGCTCTGACCGTTAACAACAGGTTCTGTCAGACCTGGGCTCTGACCGTTAACAACAGGTTCTGTCAGACCTGGGCTCTGACCGTTAATCACAGGTTCTGTCAGACCTGGGCTCTGACCGTTAATCACAGGTTCTGTCAGACCTGGGCTCTGACC
>NW_022263009.1:29547-32047 GCF_002021735.2 Oncorhynchus kisutch | reverse complement strand
AAGGACGGTGGTCTTCTCCCTCTCTGTTCTCTACTGTAACATCTTTCTGGCAGGCGGTGTCCTCAGGGTGTAAAGGACGGTGGTCTTCTCCCTCTCTGTTCTCTACTGTAACATCTTTCTGGCAGGCGGTGTCCTCAGGGTGTAAAGGACGGTGTTGTGCTGCTGTTTCATCAGCCTGATAGAAGAGAACTTTGTTCTGAAGCAACACCTTCATTTGCTTTGACTTGCTTTCTGTTAGTAGGTGCAATTTCAGTTCTGACATGTAATAGATTTCCATGCAGTGATTCACCTTGAGATTTCCATGCAGTGATTCACCTTTACGGTTTAGTTATAGATTCCAGGAAATGCCTTGTATAGGCAAACCCTAATTGAGATGTAGATTATAGCCAAGACATGGACAAGGTTTCTCTCTCACACAGACAAGCAAATTATTGGTGTTGTACATCCAAATGTCCAGCTCTATGATAATCTATATGTCCAGCTCTATGATAATCTATATGTCCAGCTCCATGATGATCTATATGTCCAGCTCCATGATGATCTATATGTCCAGCTCCATGATGATATATATGTCCAGCTCCATGTTGATCTATATGTCCAGCTCCATGTTGATGATCTATATGTCCAGCTCCATGTTGATGATATATATGTCCAGCTCCATGATGATCTATATGTCCAGCTCCATGATGATCTATATGTCCAGCTCCATGATGATCTATATGTCCAGCTCCATGAGTGATCTATATGTCCAGCTCCATGATGATGATAATATGTCCACTCCATGATGATCTATATGTCCAGCTCCATGATGATCTATATGTCCAGCTCCATGTATGATCTATATGTCCAGCTCCATGTTGATCTATATGTCCAGCTCATGTTATCTATATGTCCAGCTCCATGTTGATGATCTATATGTCCAGCTCCATGATGATCTAGATGTCCAGCTCCATGTTGATCTATATGTCCAGCTCCATGTTGATCTATATGTCCAGCTCCATGATGATCTATATGTCCAGCTCCATGTTGATCTATATGTCCAGCTCCATGTTGATCTATATGTCCAGCTCCATGATGATCTATATGTCCAGCTCCATGATGATCTATATGTCCTGCTCCATGATGATCTATATGTCCAGCTCCATGATGATCTATATGTCCTGCTCCATGATGATCTATATGTCCAGCTCCATGATGATCTATATGTCCAGCTCTATGATGATCTATATGTCCAGCTCTATGATGATCTATATGTCCAGCTCCATGATGATCTATATGTCCAGCTCTATGATGATCTATATGTCCAGCTCCATGATGATCTATATGTCCAGCTCCATGTTGATATATATGTCCAGCTCCATGATGATCTATATGTCCAGCTCCATGATGATCTATATGTCCAGCTCCATGTTGATCTATATGTCCAGCTCCATGATGATCTATATGTCCTGCTCTATGATGATCTATATGTCCAGCTCCATGATGATCTATATGTCCAGCTCTATGATGATCTATATGTCCAGCTCTATGATGATCTATATGTCCAGCTCCATGATGATCTATATGTCCAGCTCTATGATGATCTATATGTCCAGCTCCATGATGATATATATGTCCAGCTCCATGATGATATATATGTCCAGCTCCATGTTGATCTATATGTCCAGCTCCATGATGATCTATATGTCCAGCTCCATGATGATATATATGTCCAGCTCCATGATGATATATATGTCCTGCTCCATTTAGAGCGTAGCTAATTTAATGAAAAACATTTGTATTTCTATGTGTCTGTGAACTTAATTGAAATGAATGATTTAGTTCAGTTAACTTTGGTTCTGAACGTAAATGACACAGACTGTGTAACATACATTATTCATACTAATTGTTCTACATTGTTTAATGCCAGAAAAAAAAAGCCTTTTTTCCCCTCTCAGTTAATTCTGTCACTAAATCTCCTCTGCCTGTGTCTCACTACTGTTGGCCTCAATTCAATTCAGTTTTGCTTTATTGGCATGATGTAACAATGTACAGCTTTTGCCAAAGCTTACTTGGAGATTTAAAATATGAACATAATTAATAATAATAATTAATATTGTCAACGGGACAACAATAACAAAGGGTTAAAATAACCATCCATTGAAGAATACCACTAAGCGTTAGAGGACATGTGCAGGTTGGTTGGTCTGTCAGACAGGCAGAGATGTACTTGGATCATCTGATGTGCTGTACAGAATTTTGATCCAACATTGAAAGTCAGTTTTGGATGTCGACAATTCTAAAGCTTGATCCCATTGACTATGTTCCATAACCTCTCAAAAAGACAACACAAGGTTTTCATCAGAAACTGGATCAAAAACATGTCACAACATGAGTGTGTGAGGCAGACGGATCCTGAGGTTAAGACAAAAAAAACACTACGGATGTAGAAAATGTATTTTTGCTGTAAGTATTATTTGAAATGATTCTCTCTTCTCTCTCGCCTCTCTCTCTCTCTCTC
>NW_022263009.1:22500-29447 GCF_002021735.2 Oncorhynchus kisutch | reverse complement strand
TCTCTCTCTCTCTCTCTCTCTCTCTCTCTCTCTGATGGCTGTGCCCCATTTACCCTCCATCATACCCAAGATTCAAAGCTTTCACAGTTATAAATATGTCAACAAACAAACAGTCAACTAACCAACCATTCAATGTGTCAACAAACAAACAGTCAACTAACCAACCATTAAATGTGTCAACAAACAAACAGTCAACTAACCAACCATTCAATGTGTCAACAAACAAACAGTCAACTAACCAACCATTCAATGTGTCAACAAACAAACAGTCAACTAACCAACCATTCAATGTGTCAACAAACAAACAGTCAACTAACCAACCATTCAATGTGTCAACAAACAAACAGTCAACTAACCAACCATTCAATGTGTCAACAAACAAACAGTCAACTAAACCAACCATTCAATGTGTCAACAAACAAACAGTCAACTAACCAACCATTCAATGTGTCAACAAACAAACAGTCAACTAACCAACCATTCAATGTGTCAACAAACAAACAGTCAACTAACCAACCATTAAATGTGTCAACAAACAGTCAACTAACCAACCATTCAATGTGTCAACAAACAGTCAACTAACCAACCATTCAATGTGTCAACAAACAGTCAATTAACCAACCATTCAATGTGTCAACAAACAGTCAACTAACCAACCATTCAATGTGTCAACAAACAAACAGTCAACTAACCAACCATTCAATGTGTCAACAAACAAACAGTCAACTAACCAACCATTCAGCATGTCGGGGTGGCAGGGTAGCCTAGTGGTTAGAGCATTGGACTAGTAACCGAAAGGTTGCAAGTTCGAATCTCTGAGCTGACAAAGTACAAATCTGTCGTTCTGCCCCTGAACAGGCAGTTAAACCACTGTTCCTAGGCCATCATTGAAAACAATAATTTGTTCTTAACTGACTTGCCTGGTAAAATAAAAAATAAAATGTCAACAAACAAACAGTCAACTAACCAACCATTCAATGTGTCAACAAACAAACAGTCAACTAACCAACCATTCAATGTGTCAACAAACAGTCAACTAACCAACCATTCAATGTGTCAACAAATAGTCAACTAATCAACCATTCAATGTGTCAACAAACAAACAGTCAACTAACCAACCATTCAATGTGTCAACAAACAAACAGTCAACTAACCAACCATTCAATGTGTCAACAAACAAACAGTCAACTAACCAACCATTCAATGTGTCAACAAACAAACAGTCAACTAACCAACCATTCAATGTGTCAACAAACAAACAGTCAACTAACCAACCATTCAATGTGTCAACAAACAAACAGTCAACTAACCAACCATTCAATGTGTCAACAAACAAACAGTCAACTAACCAACCATTCAATGTGTCAACAAACAGTCAACTAATCAAACATTCAGCATGGCTTCTCAGATCATCTACTAGTTACTCAGACGAAGGGGCTCCTCAGATCATCTACTAGTTACTCAGACGAAGGGGCTTCTCAGATCATCTACTAGTTACTCAGACGAAGGGGCTCTCAGATCATCTACTAGTTACTCAGACGAAGGGGCTTCTCAGATCATCTACTAGTTACTCAGACAAAGGGGCTTCTCAGATCATCTACTAGTTACACAGACGAAGGGGCTTCTCAGATCATCTACTAGTTACTCAGATGAAGGAGCTTCTCAGATCATCTACTAGTTACTCAGACGAAGGGGCTCCTCAGATCATCTACTAGTTACTCAGACGAAGGGGCTTCTCAGATCATCTACTAGTTACTCAGACGAAGGGGCTTCTCAGATCATCTACTAGTTACTCAGACGAAGGGGCTTCTCAGATCATCTACTAGTTACTCAGACGAAGGGGCTTCTCAGATCATCTACTAGTTACTCAGACGAAGGGGCTTCTAAGATCATCTACTAGTTACTCAGACGAAGGGGCTTCTCAGATCATCTACTAGTTACTCAGACGAAGGGGCTTCTCAGATCATCTACTAGTTACTCAGACGAAGGGGCTTCTCAGATCATCTACTAGTTACTCAGACGAAGGGGCTTCTCAGATCATCTACTAGTTACTCAGACGAAGGGGCTTCTCAGATCATCTACTAGTTACTCAGACGAAGGGGCTTCTCAGATCATCTACTAGTTACTCAGACGAAGGGGCTTCTCAGATCATCTACTAGTTACTCAGACGAAGGGGCTTCTCAGATCATCTACTAGTTACTCAGACGAAGGGGCTTCTCAGATCATCTACTAGTTACTCAGACGAAGGGGCTTCTCAGATCATCTACTAGTTACTCAGACGAAGGGGCTTCTCAGATCTACTAGTTACTCAGACGAAGGGGCTTCTCAGATCTACTAGTTACTCAGACGAAGGGGCTTCTCAGATCATCTACTAGTTACTCAGACGAAGGGGCTTCTCAGATCATCTACTAGTTACTCAGACGAAGGGGCTTCTCAGATCATCTACTAGTTACTCAGACGAAGGGGCTCCTCAGATCATCTACTAGTTACTCAGACGAAGGGGCTCCTCAGATCATCTACTAGTTACTCAGACGAAGGGGCTTCTCAGATCATCTACTAGTTACTCAGACGAAGGGGCTTTCAGATCATCTACTAGTTACTCAGACGAAGGGGCTTCTCAGGATCATTCTACTAGTTACTCAGACGAAGGGGCTTCTCAGATCATCTACTAGTTACTCAGACGAAGGGGCTTCTCAGATCATCTACTAGTTACTCAGGACGAAGGGCTTCTCAGATCATCTACTAGTTACTGCAGACGAAGGGGCTTCTCAGATCATCTACTAGTTACTCAGATGAAGGGGCTTCTCAGATCATCTACTAGTTACACAGATGTAGGGTCTCCTCAGATCATCTACTAGTTACACAGATGAAGTGGCTTCTCAGATCAATCTAGCCAACTCTCTGGCCCGTTATCAGGGCAGCCCACACCACACAACACACACAATCAATTAAATCTGCCTAATATGCTGGAGCGAGAAAACAAGGTAATTGATGGGCTTGGGTACCCAATTAAGATTCCATGCACTGGAAGCCCTCGGGGGAAATAACTGAAAATAAAATGTTGTAAAGGGAATTGCTTTGTTTTCCAACCAAAAGTGGAGGTGCTCTTCAGAATGTGACAGAATCTATTTGAGGTAGAGGTGTAATTATTCTAGCCTGTCTGCCATGATGGATAGGGTATGGTTGCTATCTCCTCTCACAACAAAACATGGGCCCCCTGGATTCCGTAGAGTTTCATCATTCATGTATGATCATAAGAGAGAGAGGATGAAGCTACAGGGAATGTCTGACACCTCATTGCTGTGTATGATCAGGACTGGATAGGAGAGAGAGGCCTTACCTCTTCCTCTATGTGGCTTCTATGTAATGTTACAGTATAATTGGATTGTCAAGACCTGATCCGATGATCATAAGAGAGAGAGGATGAAGGTACAGGGAATGTCTGAACCCTTCTCATCACTGTGTATGTCCAGAATAGGACAGGAGAGAGGATGAAGATACAGGATAGGACAGGAGAGAGGATGAAGATACAGGATAGGACAGGAGAGAGGATGAAGGTACATGATAGGACAGGAGTAAGGATGAAGGTACAGGATAGTACAGGAGTAAGGATGAAGGGTACAGGATAGGACAGGAGAGAGGATGAAGGTACAGGATAGGACAGGAGAGGAGAGAGGATAAAGGTACATGATAGGACAGGAGTAAGGATGAAGGTACAGGATAGTACAGGAGTAAGGATGAAGGTACAGGATAGGACAGGAGAGAGGATGAAGGTACAGGATAGGACAGGAGAGAGGATGAAGATACAGGATAGGACAGGAGAATTGGTGAAGGTACAGGATAGGACAGGAGAGAGGGTGAAGGTACAGGATAGGACAGGAGAGAGGATGAAGGTACAGGATAGGACAGGAGAGAGGGTGAAGGTACAGGATAGGACAGGAGAGAGGATGAAGGCCTTTCTAGGGAGTTTTTCCTAGCCACCATGCTTCTACACCTGCATTGCTTGCTGTTTGGGGTTTAGGCTGGGTTTCTGTACAGCATTTTGAGATATCAGCTGATGTGCGAAGGGCTATATAAATACATTTGATTTGATTTTATGAAGGTACGGGGAATGTCTGATATTGGATATTAAGACCTGAGGGTGAGGGATGAGAGGCATCTCTAGTTATTCTGTTTCTAGATACTGATATTCAATATCATGACCTGAGGGTGAGGGATGAGAGGCCTCTCTAGTTATTCTGTTTCTAGATACTGATATTCGATATCATGACCTGAGGGTGATGGATGAAGGCCTCTCTAGTTATTCTGTTTCTAGATACTGATATTCGATATCATGACCTGAGGGTGATGGATGAGAGGCCTCTCTAGTTATTCTGTTTCTAGATACTGATATTCGATATCATGACCTGAGGGTGAGGGGTGAGAGGCCTCTCTAGTTATTCTGTTTCTAGATACTGATATTCAATATCATGACCTGAGGGTGAGGGGTGAGAGGCCTCTCTAGTTATGCTGTTTCTAGATACTGATATTCAATATCATGACCTGAGGGTGAGGGATGAGAGGCCTCTCTAGTTATTCTGTTTCTAGATACTGATATTCGATATCATGACCTGAGGGTGAGGGATGAGAGGCCTCTCTAGTTATTCTGTTTCTAGATACTGATATTCGATATCATGACCTGAGGGTGAGGGATGAGAGGCCTCTCTAGTTATTCTGTTTCTAGATACTGATATTCAATATCATGACCTGAGGGTGAGGGATGAGAGGCCTCTCTAGTTATTCTGTTTCTAGATACTGATATTCAATATCATGACCTGAGGGTGAGGGATGAGAGGCCTCTCTAGTTATTCTGTTTCTAGATACTGATATTCAATATCATGACCTGAGGGTGAGGGATGAGAGGCCTCTCTAGTTATTCTGTTTCTAGATACTGATATTCGATATCATGACCTGAGGGTGAGGGATGAGAGGCCTCTCTAGTTATTCTGTTTCTAGATACTGATATTCGATATCATGACCTGAGGGTGAGGGGTGCCAAAAGGCAGAGTACCAATCAAAAGAGTCATTACACTATAGAGATAGAGACAATTTTATGTTCTGGTGACGTTTTCATTATTTCTCGATGTTGCCTTAATTTAACACACAGGGCTGCGTTAAATATTTCCCTATCAATGATTTAATCATCAGTGTAAACCTCAGTGTCTTTATGACACTTTGGGTTTTCATTTCAAACGTTCTGCCAGGTGTAGCGTTCTGGTCTTTATGTTCTAAACCCTGTCGCTTTCGGCACTGTCGTCGTCCAGTTGGGGGAACCATAATATTCAGAATGTTGTTTTCCTCAGTCTATCCCCCCTTTTCCATCCTTCTTTTTCATCTCCTTCCTTCCTTCCTTCCTTCCTTCCTTCCTTCCTTCCTTCCTTCCCTTCCTTCCTTCCTTCCTTCCTTCCTTCCTTCCTTCCTTCCTTCCTCTTCCTTCCTTCCCTTCCTTCCTTCCTTCCTTCCTTTCCTTCCTTCCTTCCTTCCTTCCATGCATCCTTTCCTTCCTTCCTTCTTCCTTCCTTCCATGCTTCCTTTCCTTCCTTCCTTCCTTTCCATCCTCCCTCCCTTCCTTTCCATCCATCCTTCCTTCATTCCTTTCCTACATTCCTTCCTTCCTTCCTTTCCTTCCTTCCTTTCTTCCTTCCTTTGTGCCATTTTCATTGTAAACCATAATAGTATGAGATAATGTCTGATGAAAAAGCCAGTGAAGCAGCTAATTGAGATCTGTGCTGAAGTATCCCGTGAGAGCCGCAGGGACCCATCTGCCAAACGCTCAACATGTCCTACTTCATTTCACTTTGATATTCACAGCGACTCCTCCCAACATGTGTCTTCAGAGCAACAGCCATTTCAGGAGGTTAATGTTATCTCTTGTTTGATGGCGAGGCGCTGAGTAGGGCCGCTGAGTAGTTTGGTAGTTCACTGATCACGATAAGGAGCCGGAATCAGTTGGAGTTGGAACTGCTCATCCAACAAGATGGAAGTACGCTAAACTGATGAAATTAATGCCACCTACAGTAGATAACCAGTGGTAGAGTCAGACTTGTGATTAGTGATTATTGAATATGTATGTACAGGTCATTGACTTGCACCATGCATTGCCTGAAAGCGGAACAATTAAACTGTCCAAGGCAGTAAATAATCCCAGGAATAATGTTTGTGAAACAGAATAAACTCCATCTGGACAGCAGTTGGTAGGAGACCTCTACATCATTGGCCCATTTAGTTATCCACACTCTCACCTCCAGCATATTCTACTTCCACCTCTCTGATCAGACCAGAGACCAGAGCAGTGACCGGGGAAATGATCTGGGAGGACAGTTTCTCTCCGCTCACTC
The DNA here is from genome assembly GCF_002021735.2 of Oncorhynchus kisutch. Taxonomy (NCBI): domain Eukaryota; kingdom Metazoa; phylum Chordata; class Actinopteri; order Salmoniformes; family Salmonidae; genus Oncorhynchus; species Oncorhynchus kisutch. Next base: position 23,070 of record NW_022263009.1, on the reverse strand, counting down.
TGCTCCTGCACATTGGCTAACGGGGCTATCTGCATTGTGTCCCGCCACCCACCAACCCCTCCTTTACACTGCTGCTACTCTCTGTTCATCATATATGCATAGTCACTTTAACCATATCCACATGCACATACTACCTCAATCAGCCTGACTAACCTGTGTCTGTATATAGCCTCTCTACTGTATATAGCCTCTCTACTGTATATAGCCTCTCTACTGTATATAGCCTCTCTACTGTATATAGCCTCTCTACTGTATAGAGCCTCTCTACTGTATATAACCTCTCTACTGTATATAGCCTCTCTACTGTATAGAGCCTCTCTACTGTATATAGCCTCTCTACTGTATAGAGCCTCTCTACTGTATAAAGCCTCTCTACTGTATATAGCCTCTCTACTGTATATAGCCTCTCTACTGTATATAGCCTCTCTACTGTATAGAGCCTCTCTACTGTATATAGCCTCTCTACTGTATATAGCCTCTCTACTGTATATAACCTCTCTACTGTATATAGCCTCTCTACTGTATATAGCCTCTCTACTGTATATAGCCTCTCTAATATATATAGCCTCT
>NW_022263009.1:0-17500 GCF_002021735.2 Oncorhynchus kisutch | reverse complement strand
TTCTCCCTCTTCTTGTCCTCCTTCTTCTTCTTCTTCTTCTTCTTCTTCTTCTCCTCCTTCTTCTTCTCCTCCTTCTTCTTCTTCTTCTCCTTCTTCTTCTTCTCCTCCTTCTTGTCCTTCTCCTTCTTCTTCTTCTTCTTCTTCTCCTTCTCCTTCTTCTTCTCCTTCTTCTCCATTTCCTATTCCTTTTCCTCCTCCTTCTTCTTCTTCTTCTTCTTCTCCTCCTTCTTCTCCTCCTTCTTCTTCTTCTTCTTCTTCTTCTCCTCCTTCTTCTTCTCCTCCTTCTTCTTCTTCTCCTTCGTCGCTGAATCATTATATAACATATCTACGATTGCACAAATGTAAGTTACATACACGTTATTCATTCTCAGTGATTTTGGGATCTATACTTTGTCATCCAAATGGTATTTGCTTTCATATCTGAGACACATAATCAGGCTTGAATGATTTGTTAGCAAACGTTCATTCAGCCTAACAAAACGTGGGCTTCTGCCATCAAGGAAAATCATGATACATGAATCCAATAACTGAAGCTAAGATGAGAGGCTGAGTACAAACTAAGAGCTTCTCGACTGCTGAATCAGTCACACCCAGGACCCTACCCTGCAAAAACCTGTTTAGCTTTGTGTGGTTCCCTTTGGAACTTCTAGGGCCTGTCTGACCCTCCACATCTACAGATGTAGGGTATTAAAACGCTTCTAAAGTTTTGTCCCATTTAAAAACATGTGAGACTTCAGTTACCCCATTAATTATAATCCACACATTCATTAAAAACCTTTCCTGCTGCTGCACACTGGCTTATATTAGGATCCTACATCTGTTCGGGATAATTCCCCCTCACGTTGCAAACCTCTCCTCTGACAGTCTCCTAAGTCCTATTGCTCTTGTAATCTGTTCTGTAGCTGACGTGGGTGAATAGATTGTGTAGATCGCGTGCTGCGGACCAGGTGCTCAACCCACTGAAGACCTTAGATAAAGGGAATTACATCCCAAATTGCACCCTATTCCCTATATAGTAGCCCATATGACTCTGGTAAAAAGTTGTTCACTATTTAGGGAAAAGGGTGGCATTTGGAAAGCATGCAAAGTCTGCTGGTTCCGTGTAGCTGGGAGCTGTGGGGTCCCTTTTTTCCCCCAATCCTCCCGTTTCCATGATCACACAGAGACAGAAATAGGCAGAGATAGATATATAGGGTCTCGCCAGCCAACTCGCTAGGTAGCCACTCACACAGATAAATTGCTTGCAGCAAACACCTCCAAACATCCAATGATTACGGCATGATTTGGTGAGCTGCGTGAAGCGTGATTCATTCTGTGTTTGATGGCGGCTGGAAAGCAGAGCACACGTCAACATTATCTACAGGTAAGTGGACACCCAGGACAGATGGATGCTGCTGAAAACACAACTGATCTGCCTCTTCTCTCTCTTCTTAACTGACTGTTTCCCTCCTTCTCTCCTACTCAACGTCTGTTCCTGGAGCGTGAGAGACCGGAAGCTTATTGGTTCTGGCTGCTTAGGCTCACTTTCATCTTCAGGTCACATGATGCTTCATAAAATTACAGTTCATCCATTGGCTCTTCAGACCACAAGATCCTGCAACACATTACAGTTCATCCATTGGCTCTTCAGACCACAAGATCCTGCAACACATTACAGTTCATCCATTGGCTCTTCAGACCACAAGATCCTGCAACACATTACAGTCCATCCATTGGCTCTTCAGACCACAAGATCCTGCAACACATTACAGTCCATCCATTGGCTCTTCAGACCACAAGATGCTGCAACACATTACAGTTCATCCATTGGCTCTTCAGACCACAAGATCCTGCAACACATTACAGTTCATCCATTGGCTCTTCAGTGTCTCATGTCTTCATTGAATACCTACTCAGTCTAATCTGTGTTCTTGGATGGCCAGTAAGACTCCCAGGCTCCATGAACAATACCTCTAGTATATATCTGTAAGGAAAAGGCATTTCTCCTCAGCTTTGCACAATTTTTTATATATATATATTTTAAATGTAACCTTTATTTAACTAGGCAAGTCAGTAAAAAACGAATTCTTATTTACAATGACAGCCTACCAGGGAACAGTGGGGTTAACTGCCTTGTTCAGCGGCAGAACGACACATTTTTACCTCAGGGATTCCATACAGCAACTTCTCTGTTACTGACCACTAGGCTTCAATCTGTCTATTGAAGCTGTAAATAGTGTACTAATGGCCTTATTTTGTTATTGTAGTGGTTGCATACTGGTTGGCAGGGAAGTCAGGCGCAGGGGAGTGAAGACCGTGTTACAACGGTGCAGTTTTATAATACAAATCACCGTGAACGAAAAACAATAAATAAATACAATGGGACGAAACCCTTCGCCAGACATAACGCGTGTAACAGAGTAACTTTAGTCCGTCCCCTCGCCCATACCCGGACGCGAACCAGGGACCCTCTGCACACATCAACAACAGTCACCCACGAAGCATCGTTACCCATCGCTCCACAAAAGCCGCGGCCCTTGCTGAGCAAGGGGAACTATTAATTCAAGGTCTCAGAGCGAGTGACGTCACCGATTGACATGCTATTTAGCACGAACACCACCGCTAACTAAGCTAGCCGTTTCACATCCGTTACACCAGCACCACCGCTAACTAAGCTAGCCGTTTCACATCCGTTACACGCGCACAAACTCTTACAATCAACAATACCGGACAAGGACATGTTGGGGAACAGAGGGTTAAATACACAACATGTAATTCATTGATGGGATTGAAACCAGGTGTGTGGGAAAGACAAGACAAAACAAATGGAAAATGAAAGGTGGATCGGCGATGGCTAGAAGACCGGTGACGTCGACCGCCGAACGTCGCCCGAACAAGGAGAGGGACCGACTTCGGAGGAAGTCGTGACAGTTCTATGAATTTACCTATGTCGGCCAATAACCGCAAGGCTCTCCAGAGGGTAGTGTGGTCTGCACAACGCATCACCGGGGGCAAACTACCTGCCCTCCAGGACACCTACACCACCCGATGTCACAGGAAGGCCAAAAAGATCATCAAGGACAACAACCACCCGAGCCTCTGCCTGTTCACCCCGCTATCATCCAGAAGCCGAGGTCAGTACTGGTGCATCAAAGCAGGGGCTGAGAGACTGAAAAACAACTTCTATCTCAAGGCCATCAGACTGTTAAACAGCCACCACTAACACTGAGTGGCTGCTGCCAACACACTGACTCAACTCCAGCCACTTTAATAATGGAAAAATTGATGTAATCAATTTATCACTAGCCACGTTAATCACTTTAAACAATGCCACTTAATATAATGTTTACATACCCTACATTACTCATCTCATATGTATATACTGTACTCTATACCATCTACTGCATCTCAAATCAAATCAAATCAAATCAAATTTATTTGTCACATACACATGGTTAGCAGATGTTAATGCGAGTGTAGCGAAATGCTTGTGCTTCTAGTTCCGACAATGCAGTAATAACGAACAAGTAATCTAACTAACAATTCCAAAAAAAACTACTGTCTTATACACAGTGTAAGGGGATAAAGAATATGTACATAAGGATATATGAATGAGTGATGGTACAGAGCAGCATAGGCAAGATACAGTAGATGATATCGAGTACAGTATATACATATGAGATGAGTATGTAAACCAAGTGGCATAGTTAAAGTGGCTAGTGATACATGTATTACATAAGGATGCAGTCGATGATATAGAGTACAGTATCTACGTATGCATATGAGATGAATAATGTAGGGTAAGTAACATTATATAAGGTAGCATTGTTTAAAGTGGCTAGTGATATATTTACATCATTTCCCATCAATTCCCATGATTAAAGTGGCTGGAGTAGAGTCAGTGGCATTGACAGTGTGTTGGCAGTAGCCACTCAATGTTAGTGGTGGCTGTTTAACAGTCTGATGGCCTTGAGATAGAAGCTGTTTTTCAGTCTCTCGGTCCCAGCTTTGATGCACCTGTACTGACCTCGCCTTCTGGATGACAGCGGGGTGAACAGGCAGTGGCTCGGGTGGTTGATGTCCTTGATGATCTTTATGGCCTTCCTGTAGCATCGGGTGGTGTAGGTGTCCTGGAGGGCAGGTAGTTTGCCCCTGGTGATGCGTTGTGCAGACCTCCATATATTTATATGTACATATTCTTATTCATTCCTTTACACTTGTGTGTATAAAGGTAGTTGTTGTGAAATTGTTAGGTTAGATTACTTGTTAGATATTACTGCATGGTCGGAACTAGAAGCACAAGCATTTCACTACACTCGCATTAACATCTGCTAACATCTGCTAACCATGTTAACCATCTGCTAACCATCTGCTAACATCTGCTAACCATGTTAACCTTCTGCTAACCATGCTAACCATCTGCTAACATCTGCTAACCATGTTAACCTTCTGCTAACCATCTGCTAACCATCTGCTAACCATGTGTATGTGACAAATAAATTCGATTTGGTAGATAAAATGTTGGCTAAACACTCTCAGAAAGTTTAGACATTAACCTAGAGATGATGTCCACTCCCCAAAAGGAAATTGAATTAGCATAATCAAACAATCCTTATCAAAATGTGGCTGTTTAAAACAAGAGATATCTGTTGTTTCGCGTGAGCTGCATCTCAATCCCATCAATCCCACCATGTCGGCCATTCACATCTGCGGTGAAAGGTTGCAGAGCTTACAACAGTGTTTTTGTCAGATCATTAGATGTTTGTCTCACGAAAACATCTGTAGCGTCCGAACGATTTGGCATACAAAAGTACAGAATCGTTTACGGGACTCGTCTGAAAGTAGCCGAGCTACAGCGGTACTTGTCAGACCATGAAACGTCCTGAAAAAAAATCGACCTTCTCATGAAAACATCTGTAGCATCCGAACGATGATCGAGGTCACCCACAAACCTCACATGACTCGTCTGAAGGTAAGTCACCCAGAGCCAGTTTAAGTTTTCTTTATGGAAGTAGTTTAGTCCCAATATTTTGTTTATTAAATATGGGTAAAAATATTTATTTTAGTTATTTTCTGATCTTTCTTATATCTCTCAGATATAGGACAGACACTTTAAAACAAACGTGTTTTTAATTAGTTTTTGACTATGTGTTTTCCCATGTATGAGTATGTTATGTGTTTTCCATGTATGAGTATGTTAGGTGTTTTCCATGTATGAGTATGTTATGAGTATGTTATGTGTATGTTATGTGTTTTTCCATGTATGAGTATGTTATGAGTATGTTATGAGTATGTTATGTGTTTTCCCATGTATGAGTATGTTATGTGTTTTCCCATGTATGAGTATGTTATGTGTTTTCCATGTATGAGTATGTTATGAGTATGTTATGTGTTTTTCCATGTATGAGTATGTTATGTGTTTTCCATGTATGAGTATGTTATGAGTATGTTATGAGTATGTTATGAGTATGTTATGTGTTTTCCCATGTATGAGTATGTTATGTGTTTTCCCATGTATGAGTATGTTATGTGTTTTCCATGTATGAGTATGTTATGAGTATGTTATGTGTTTTCCATGTATGAGTATGTTATGTGTTTTCCCATGTATGAGTATGTTATGTGTTTTTCCATGTATGAGTATGTTATGAGTATGTTATGAGTATGTTATGTGTTTTCCCATGTATGAGTATGTTATGTGTTTTCCATGTATGAGTATGTTATGGGCTAATAGCGGTAAGGCCACATTGTGTATTTCAAATCATGTATTGTTCTGTATATATAAATATATTTGTTTATACCTAAAGCCGTCCTAAAATTCTAAATCAAACAGCTAAATACCCATCCTAAAACAATTACATATGGTAATCTGTTTTTCCGTGTATGAATCTGTTACTCAATGCGTTTCTATGGGCTAATAGCAGTACGTGATATTGACAGTATCAAATATGTACAGTACCAGTCAAAAGTTTGGACACACCGACTCATTCAAGGGTTTTTCTTTATTTTTTTTACTATTTTCTACATTGTAGAATATTAGGGAAGACATCAAAATTGTGAAGTAACACATGTGGAATCACGTAGTAACCAAAAAAGTGTTAAACAAATCACATTTTATATTTGAGATTCTTAAAAGTAGACACCCTTTGCCTTGATGACAGCTTTGCACACTCTTGGCATTCTCTCAACCACCCAAAAGTTATGGGAGGATGAGGAGGAGAGATGGAGGATGTGGAGGAGAGATGGGAGGATGAGGATGAGAGATAGGAAGATGAGGAGGAGAGATGGGAGGATTAGGAGGAGAGATGGGAGGATGAGGAGGAGAGATGGGAATATGAGGAGGAGAGATGGGAAGACGAGGAGGAGAGATGGGAAGACGAGGAGGAGAGATGGGAGGACGAGGATGAGAGATGGGAGGACGAGGAGGAGAGATGGGAGGACGAGGAGGAGAGATGGGAGGACGAGGAGGAGAGATGGGAGGACGAGGAGGAGAGATGGGAGGACGAGGAGGAGAGATGGGAGGACGTGGAGGAGAGATGGGAGGACGAGGAGGAGAGATGGGAGGACGAGGAGAGATGGGAGGACGAGGAGGAGAGATGGGAGGACGAGGAGGAGAGATGGGAGGATGAGGAGGAGAGATGGGAATATGAGGAGGAGAGATGGGAATATGAGGAGGAGAGATGGGAATATGAGGAGGAGAGATGGGAATATGAGGAGGAGAGATGGGAATATGAGGAGGAGAGATGGGAATATGAGGAGGAGAGATGGGAATATGAGGAGGAGAGATGGGAATATGAGGAGAGAGAGAATAGAGTAGATGTCACGGGTCAAAATTTTGATTGATGACCCTATGTGAACTCTATGTGAACCCTATGTAGTGATGACGTGTGCATGTCTTCTGGTCAGGCAAGCCTGGTTAGGTGGGGGCTATGGGGTGAGTAAGGGTCCATTTGACAGGCCGTTAATGATTGATGACCCAAGCCTGATAGACAAGCCTGGTTAGGTGGGGGCTATGGGGTGAGTAAGGGTCCCTTTGACAGGCCGTTAATGATTGATGACCCAAGCCTGATTTATGACCCTATGTAATGATTTATGACCCTATGTCATGTAGAAGGGTGCATGCCCTGGGTTGAGTAAGTGACCATGTGTCAGGTCAACCTGTTACTGTTTCTCACGGTTTGGGTTGGTTAAGGACCCTTATAAAGCCGCTGAACAATACCTGTTTAAGACTGTACATGATAACCCCCCTGAATATTAAACAAAAATGACACCTATGCCAATTTTAGGGATGTTATGCTCGGCTTGTCATGAACCCAGTGACCAAAGCCTTGAAGAAGTTCTGTGTGAAGCTCCAGAATGTTTTAAAGGATTTTTGGGGACGAGTGAGGGCCACATGTCTTACATATTCCACCCGGAGGATTCTACGGTAAAGATATTCACAGACCGTGGACCCAAACCCCTTTATCCTGCAAAACCTGGGAGTTTTCCCCCGGCTCTGGGGATGAGAGAATGGCTAAACATCAGGCTGGCTCTTTGTAAAATTGAACAGGTCCTAAGTGTTACAAATGTGCCAGGATATGCGTTGGAAGAACAGGTCTGCGGCCGCAGTGATCTCAAGGCTCTAAGAATTGCTTCAATGGACTATAGCCCTGACAACAAAGTGACAATTTTAGCCTGTGACCTTTATGATAAGGCTAATGCTACAAAGTCTGTCAATTCTCCGGTAGCTTCCAGAGCCCGCAAACATGTAAACTTTTTTATTCCTGTGTTTAGTTTTAAATGGGTGGATTATCCAATTTTCATAACACTTATGAATAAGCTGGACATTCTCTTCCAAAATGGGGAACAGTTAAAGCGCTGGGCGAGGCTTTCCTTGAGACAGAGTCAAGACCAAAAGGCCCGACGGCGGATCTACCCCTGGAGTGAAAACTTACCATGTGTTGATGGACATAGCAAGAGAGCCTTGCCTTTTGAGGGTGAACTCGACACGGACAATTGCGGTTGGTTGCATAAGCTCCCAGGATCTGTAAGAAAGGCATCGTAAAATACCTTAAGAATGTAACGATATAAAATGTATGTACTAAATATTTTGAATGAAATAAATGGTTTTAAAATCAGAATCTCACCACGTTATGAACTCTCGCGTTTGTTCACTCTTAGCGCAGTCTGTCCCTGAGAAAAATCTTGCGGAAAAAGCCATGTGCGCGCGCATGTGCGTGAGGGAGTTTTCTGTAGTGGCTGTGTGTGTGTGTGTGTGTGTGTGTGTGTGTGTGTGTGTGTGTTTCAAAAACAGAAAAAGGGGGGCGGGTTGTTTGTTAAAAAAATACCCCTGCATGCCTGGTGGGTCGTTTGAAACCAAGGTTTACACTAGCCTGCAAAACAGATGCCTACCCCCCAACAATAATATTGTGTCTTACGACTCCTAATCTTAAAGGCCTTTCATAAAACTATTTTTTTAGGGGGGCTAAAAAGTCATTCATCCCAGCGATGTCGAGAACAACACACCCCATGCATCTAGGTGCTAGCACCCCGGAGATTTTAGAAGCTCCAAAAGGATCCTAATGTTTAGACACACCCAATACCATGTGTTTGAAATGTGTCAAATATACCATGGGCGGGGGTATAGCCCGAAAAAAACGACAAACCCCAAATGCTATGTAAAAAAATCATTCAGGGGTTTTTCTCTAGGTCGTAGGGTACAAAAGCGCTAGAAACCATGGGCAATGTTAGCAGCGTTTTAGTTCCGATGCAAACAGCACCTCCAGAAACTCCAAGAATCGTTATCGGACTGAAGCGTTAAAAAAGATAATCGGGGAAAAAAGTCTAATGGATCTATCACAAGGTGAGTTCTTGAAATAAATCTTTATTAGATTTGGTTGTTGTTGGGGAATTGTTTGAAAAGCGTGGGATGTTATAGAAATATTAAACAATCATTAGGATCAGTATGCTTACCGTATAACAAGGCAATATTAGCTAAAGTGATTATAGCTTTAATATTGTCGAATGTTTTATAGATTCTGAAGCATTCACGCAGATACTCCGAGGTATAACTGAGCTCGAATCATCCCATGGGTCTCCGAAACAAACGCCTGCCCTGAATTGTCAACGTAAGTAAGCTCCAAGAATTCCATACATAAAAATATTTATACCTTAAAAACAAAAAGTGTGGGCATCTTATATTAAAAGTTATTTTATATGTTTACAGAGGACCTAAAGCCTAGAAGGTTAAACGATGCCCTATGGAGCCTGAACGGTTTCTGCGAAGCATATGACTACGAGACAATTCTGCCCTACTCCCAGGATGTATTTACCCAAAAGCAGCGAACAGAGACTTTAAACGGCAGGTCAACTCCCCTTGGCCAGGACAACGTTGTCCCCCATATTTCTAAACACCAAAGGATAATTAGTGCTCAGATCCACAGTTCCGCTTCACCCGAACAATTCTACTTGGCCGATATTCACGAGACGTCGTTCCAAGGACTAGGTATGAATCAATTATATATTATTATTTATATATATTATTATTTTAATATTTATATATTTTTTTTTTATGCCGGAATATGTTAAAACAAGGCCTAATGCTGTTTTTTTGTTTTTTTTCAGGCTCCCCATCTACCGGACCTGCAGATGCTGTAATACAGGTTGAACAAAGACATAAGCCCATGGTTTCAGAGCTTCTTCAGAACAGCCCTCGTCAAAAAAGCCGAGGTATTTAATTAATGTATTGTTAATATATAGGCTTATATCTGAAATGTATTTGGCATTTTTAACATATTTTAGGGTTAATAACCTATTTGTGTATGTATTATTTTTATTTCAGACTCCTCACCGGCTTATGAACACAACGCACAAACATCGGAGGATGCCCAGACAAGCATCCCCGAGGAGGCTCCAAAGACACCAGCGAAACCTGATGATGTCAAAGATTTAAATGACATTTCTGAGGTAGACGATTTGATGTTCTGTGAAGCTGCCAACCTTCTTGAATCGGCCAATTCTGTGGGGGAAACAGCAGATTCTGAAATAGACCAAGAACGTTTTTTCAAAGCGTTTACCCTGGGTTTAAAATCACGAAAGGCTCTACTCCAGAGGCGCATGTGTATTCTACTCGAGCATCAATACAATCAGGATGTGTCATTCTGGCGTAGCGAGCTACCCCGTATGTTAAAAAACATTAGGGCTAAAACAAGCAAATACCGCCGTTAAAAAACACACATGTAAACACACACACACACACACACACACATCCTTAATTAGACAGATGGCGCCCCCTATAGACCAAAGTGAGACAATTGAAACACTCTTAGCCAGGATCCCTACAGAGCTCCAAGATATAGTTAACCATATGAATGATTCGGGGGTAATTGACATAATGACAATAGATGAAAATCTATTATCCCAGATTCCCTCCGAACTCATAGACATTATTACACGTATGAATGAGTCAGGGCCTTCCGAGGAAAACATGTTAACACAGATTCCCGAAACCATCATATCTCTAATTACCCAGCTTAACGCGAGCCCTAGGTTTAATTCGGCCCCACAGACACCTCTAAGACAGCCTTTAACAACATTGTCCGAAGAGTCTGAAAGTCAATATGATGTTTTTGAACAGTTGGACAAATGTCTAGCAAATCTGGAGGGGGGCGGTCTTGAGATCAGTGTACAGAACGAGAGCGCTAGGTTTAATTCGGCACCCCAGACACCTATAAATCAGCCTTTAACACCAATGTCCGAAGAGTCTGAAACCCAATACGATGTTTTTGAACAGTTGGACAATTGCCTAGTAAATCTGGAGGGGGGAGGTCTTGATCGAAGTGTACATGTTTTGCGTCGAAATAAATTCAACAATATTGAGGTTCGCCAGTTTTTCAATTTCGCATGGGGGGGTCAGATTCGGGAATATGCTGTGTTTTACGTAATGCTTATGGACACTTTGAATGAACTGTTAGCGAGGATCAGAGATTATAGCGAACCTAGGGATCTCTTACAGTTGGAAATTTGTGGAGACAGTCTACAGAGCAAGGTATCGCTTATTTTACAGAATGGTGAAGCAGAGCTTGAACAATTTGTTAAACTGCTAGAACGCCTTGTACAGTCAAATTTAAACGTGCTAGCAGATAGGACCCTCGAACTTGTAGTACAATTAGTACGCCAACCACAAGGGGGCGGGGGTCAGAGACGAAAGCTCGAGAGTTTAATGCAGTCCGAAATCATAAGCAATAAAAGGGCCTATCTCATAAACGTTCACAATCCAGGTAATAAGCTATGTTTTGCCATAGGTTTGGCCCACTTACTCAGCCCCGGATGTACGGATCAAGCCGCGTTACATAAAGCTCTCGAGCTACAAACTGCGGTGGGTCTCGGTATACAGGATGCTGTGGCTTTCTCAGACATAGTCAAATTTGAAAACTTTCTGAACATCAAGATTGTGGTTTTGTACCACAGTAGGGCTAATGACGCTCTCCTCAAGTTCCAAAATATACCCGAACCACATCCTAAGACTATGTACTTTTATGTGCAAAATGAGCATTACTATGCCGTAACTAACATCACAGCCTTTTTAGGCGCGCCATATGTCTGTCCAGCCTGTCATACCGGCTACACACGCATGGGGGGGCACTCGTGCCGTTACAACTGTTCAGTATGTCTGGATAAACATTGCCCTATGCAGCCGCTAAACTTGACCCCCTGTGCGGATTGTCACCGCACATGTCGTTCGGCCTACTGTTACGAAAAACACAAAACTGAAACATGGCATCCCAAGGCATGTAAATCTGTAAGCAGTTGTGACATTAACAAGAAATGTCCAAAATGTCATTGCAATTACAACCTTAAAATAGATAGCCCTAAACCTCATGTTTGTGGAATTATACACTGCCCAATCTGTAAAGGTCCTTTGAAAAGCAGAGACGCGGAAGCAGTTCAAGAAGTAACACATGAGTGTTACATTCAGCCCTTGGCTGAAGATGAACATACAGAGAAATATGTGTTTTATGATTTTGAGACAACTCAGCAATCAGGGGTTCATTTGCCTATTTTTGTGTCAACCATGACTTTCAAGGGTGAAAAATGGTCGGCCGAGGGACCCGAATGTGCCCGACTCTTTCTAAAACATTTTAGAAAAGCCCAGTACAGAAACTTCACGTTTATAGCTCACAATGCTAGGGCCTATGACTCCTATCTGCTTCTGAACCCTTTGATACAGCAAGGCGTGGCACCCAGTGTCATAGCTCAAGGGAGTAAAATATTATGCTTTGTTGACCCCGCCTTCAAACAGAGATACATTGACAGCTTAAGCTTCTTACCCATGAGATTGGCTCAAATGCCAGAGGCCTTGGGTTTTGAAAACTCTGTCAAAGGCTATTTCCCTCATTTCTTCACATCTGAGGAGAATCTACATTATATAGGATCTTATCCAGCCCCCGAAATGTACGGGTGTGATCAAATGTCTCCCAAAGAGCGTGAGAGATTCATGACATGGTACGAGACCGTAAGACATGGCACTTTTGATTTCCATAAAGAGATGGAATCATACTGTGACAATGACGTTGTTATACTTCGTGAAGGATGCCTCAGATTCAGAGAAGAGGTAATCAAAGATGCGGGCATTGACCCCTGGAGCTGTACAACTATTGCATCAGCGTGCATGAAAACCTATCGTACACACTATCTAACTCCTGAATCTATAGCTATCCCATCGCCAGACAACTACCGACGCCAATTCAAGGCCTACTCTAGTGGTTCCATTCAATGGTTGGAGTACTTGGCCCAGGATAAAGATATTTTTATCCAACATGCTTTGAATCGGGGGGAGAAGGCTTTTGGGCCTTACCATGTAGATGGATACACACAGATTGACGGGGTTGAGACAGTGTATGAGTACAACGGTTGTTTCTTCCACGGTTGTAAATTATGCTTTGTCCCCCACACCTTGTGTGTCCTAACCCAAAAGACTTTTGGGGAAATGTACCAAGAGTTTCAAGACAAACTGAATTCTTTAAAGGCTACTTACGGGTTAAAAGTTGTGGTTTTGTGGGAGCACGAATGGACAGCCCTCAAAAAGGCAGATCCTAGTGTTAAGGCCTTCCTTACCCATTATGACCCTCCAGAGCCCCTGGAACCGCGACAGGCCTTGTTTGGAGGCCGGACCAATGCTTTGACATTGCGTTATGTAGCTCAACCCGACGAGACAATAGGCTATGTAGATTTTACATCCCTATATCCTCATGTAATGAGTTCCTCATTCTATCCTATAGGGCATCCTGAAATTATTCACAGCGACTTTGACGAACCCCAAAATTATTTTGGTTTAATCAAAGCGACTGTCTACCCTCCTAGGGGGCTGTTTATACCTGTGTTGCCTTACAAGGGTCCTAAAGGAAAACTTTTCTTTCCCCTTTGTCGCACATGCTGTGAAAACCACAACCAGGAAAACCCCTGTGATCACACAGATCAAGAAAGAGCCCTGACCGGTGTATGGGTCACTGTAGAATTCTCTAAGGCTTTAGAGAAGGGGTATCGTGTGGCCAAAATCTTTGAAGTGTGGAACTTTTCCAGGAAATCAGACACACTTTTTAAAGAGTACATCAAAACCTTCTTGAGATGCAAGCAGATGGCTTCAGGCTATCCTGCATCGGTCACAGATCAAGAAAGTAAAGACCAGTACATTCAAGACTACCATGACAGAGAAGGCATACTTCTTGACCCTGACAGAATAGAGGTCAACAAAACCAAAAGAAATGTGTCGAAATTGTACTTGAACTCCCTTTGGGGGAAATTAGCGCAGAGATGCAATATGCTAACAACTTCGATCATTAAAGACCCCGAAGAATTTTTGGAATTTGTTTTTTCGGACCAATACGAAATTTCACATTTTTCCTTCTTGAGTCAAGACATTGCCTTGGTGCAATGGAGGCGCCACCAAAAGTGGGTTCTACCCCCGGGTAATGTAAATGTGTTTCTTGCAGCATTTACCACAGCCTATGGCCGCCTTGAACTGTACACCCTCATGGAACAGCTTCAGAGGCGGGTTCTTTACCACGACACAGACTCTGTGGTCTATGTAAGCAAACCGGGGGATTGGACCCCCCCACTTAGCAACTATCTTGGGGGTTTAACGAGTGAACTCGAAGAGGGTGACCATATTACAGAATGGTCCTCATGTGGTCCAAAAAGCTATGCTTTTAGGACTAAAGCCAATCACGTGGTGTTGAAAGCCAAAGGCGTGACTCAAAACTATGAAAATGCACCGCGTGTAAACTTGGAATCAATCACGCGCTTGGTCGAGGGGTTCGTAAAGGACAAGAATAGTGACTTGGAGATTTTGAGCTCCTACAACAAAATAGTGAGGGATAAAAAGGGGTTCCATCTAAGAAACGCACCACTCACTAAAAGATTCAGGGTAGTCTATGACAAGAGACAGCTATTGCCTGACGGTACCACATTGCCCTTTGGCTACTGACTTATGCTACAAGCCCCAGTGTGTCTTAAAGCTTAAGATATTATGACTGCTGTCGAGGGTTTTGACCCCCGGCTACAATTGCCTTTTTCAGCATTAATTGCCGGCCCTTCAAACAGTGGCAAAACTTTTTTTGTAAAAAGTATTTTAGAGAATTCTGAACATGTGTTATCTCAAAAGCCTGACAATATTGTATGGTGTTATTCATGTTACCAACCTCTGTATGATGAATTATTGAAGACAATAAAAATCAAGTTTGTTGAAGGAATACCCGATTCTCTGTCTGATGATGAACTTCTCCCCCCACATGTAAATAATCTGCTGGTTTTGGACGATATGCTATTTGCTGGTAGCGAACACCCTGAAATTGCACGAGCTTTTACCCAATATACTCATCATAGAAACCTGTCCGTGCTTTACTTGGTCCAGAATGTGTTTCACCAAGGTAAAAATAGTCGGACCATTAGCTTGAATGCCAACTACATGGTATTGTTTAAAAATCCTAGAGACAAACTGCAAATTAGCACTCTAGCTCAGCAGATGTACCCTGGACGGAAATCATACTTATGGAGAGCTATGAGGACGCTACCAAAGAGCCATTTTCTTATTTAATCGTGGATTTAAAAGCAAATACTCCAGAACACCTTAGGCTACGTACAGGGCTGTTTCCGGGGGAGAGGCCTGCTGCATACCTTCCTAAAAAGTAAACGCTATGTCTCTGCGTTTAAAAAGAAACCTCCCCCTCTTGAGAAGGCTAGTAGGTTCTACAGCTAAAGAACGGAAGGCCATCTTGGGTCGCTGTTCTTCAGATCTCATATTAGCCCTATGTGAGATTGCTTTGAATCTTCTCAAAGGACGCATTCCACTCACCCTGAACCAATTGAAAAAATTAAGGAGACAAAAGACAGCGATCAAACTCTTTGCCAATAAAAGGGCCAGTCCTTCAAAAGAAAAGACATAGTATACAACAGTCTGGGGGTTTTCTTCTACCTTTACTCAGTATAGCCGTGCCCTTCATCACCAGCCTTATTGCGGCCAGACGTGGTGGTTGAACACGTGGTGTGATGGCCACTAAAATGTACTTGGTGCCTCCAACAAGAGTTGGATAGACTTAAAAAACAAATGCAGGGTCCTGAAGATATCAGACAAACAGCGGAAAATGATTTGGATACGGCCATGAAGGATGTTTTGAACCGAAAAGGATTGAACCCCTATGATAAGATTCAAAAATACACAAACCTAATGCAAAGGTATTTGACTCGGGTAAAAGCAAGGGGAGAGAGAGACTAACCATTTAACCCTTTCCCTACCGGACCCTTTAACAGATGTCGAACCTAACGATAGCCATGCCCCTGTAAGGCCTGTACCGTCGATCTTACCTAGTGGCGATAATATGTCGGGTGAAGCTCAAATGCCATTTGAAGATAAAGTTATGCATGACCTACTGACACATGTGCCTTTACGTAACAGGAAGAATGTTAAATACATTATGAACAAGATAAAAGACTCAAAGGGGATAGCTGCTTGGAACGACTCTGAGAGTTTATCCTTCAGGGCTCTGTGGTTAGGGGGGTCCCATATGCAGGACTTGCTTAAAAGTACCACGGCTGCCCACAAGGTTGCTGATGACCGAAGGCCTCCCGGCTGGCGTCAGTTTCTTAAGGCCCTGGCAATCCTCAACATCCCCCTCTCCGGTGTACCCAACCATAAGCTTCGTCAACAGATTCAAGCTTTAAAACAAAAGCCTTCAACGAGATACAGCACCCCTAAAGATGCCCCAACGACACCGGCCCCATATGAAAGCGATGATGCTAACTCATTTACTCCCATGAACGTCTCAGGACCTTTTCCTAAACCCGATCTCTCGGCGTGGTTAGACTTTTGAAAATGACTTTTGAATGACTATGATTAAATTCAATAAATTTTTTATTTGAAAAATAAGCAAGTTAACATTTGTGGCATTCTTGAAACATATGACGTGAGCATACGCCTTGATTACGCGTTCTTAAAGGACACACATTTGAACACTTTTGATATTTTCTAACAAAACAAGATACAAGGTTATCATTACTTCTTAAATCATCCTTATAAAGAGACATAACATCTTCAAAAGAAACTCCCCGGGCTCTTTGGCACAGGTAAAATACACAGTGGTGACCGCATGTAGTGGAAAGGTTATCTTGCACTTGTTTGATGTTGTAGTAGATCTTTGTACCGTTTAGGGTCAAAAAATCTTTAATAGATTTAGGGAAATGTGAAAAACCGGGGGGAAAGCCATAGGAATCAAAAAAAGTTGAGATTTTTCGTCCACCTTCCTGTTCTAATGTCATAGCTAGCCAATGTTCACCAGGCATGTGTTTAGGATGGGTATTGACAATAAACATTGCAGGCCTCTCAGACCATATCTCCATAGGTAATTCATCACAAGCCAACACTCCACAAAATTGTTTTCCAATCAAGCGGCTCATGAGCCCGTCCAACTCTTGGGTATTCATGTCTTTGTTCAAAGGTCCTTAATAATAATCCACTAAGACCTGTCTTCGGGCATTCACTTCCAAGATTGAATCAGAGCATGCGTAAACAATCATGCTAACTGTACAGGCTAAAGGTGTACGGAAACGCATTTCCAGCCTGAGGTTACCTTGGGACACCACAGACAGATTTCCTGAGGTGTCATCATCAGGTGATAAATTGAAAGCATACAATGTGTAACCCTCTGCAAAATCATTTCTGTCAATAGGTAAAGAGAGATCTTTTAGATGTCGCCCTGTAGCCAGGAATAGATTGTAAAATTCTCGCACAGATATGTTGTTATTAAATTGTGGTTGGAAAGCCTTCGCCGGAACCTGACGTCCGTCCTGACAGAGCGCTACATACTCTGCATTGAAGTGCTGAAAATTAAAGGGGTTTTTATCTAAACTGCCCGTATTAGAGGCGTGATCAACCAGACCTATAACCACATATCTAGGTAAAGGGCCTAGAAATAGGTTTTCTTGACTGCAGATTCTACTGCCCACAGGTATGCTAAAGGTTTTCATGGTAATTCTTTGGAGGAGGGTAAAG